>NC_030677.2:91297832-91599499 GCF_000004195.4 Xenopus tropicalis
CACTGCCTGGAATTAGACAACTTGTGATCTACAAAAACCCCCAGATCCTTCTCCATTAAGGAAACCCCCAACACACTACCATTCAGTAGATAGTTTGCGTTTATATTATTTCTACCAAAGTGCATAACTTTGCACTTATCAACATTGAACCTCATTTTCCAGTTTGCTGCCCAGTTATCTAATTTTGTCAAATTGCTCTGCAAAGCGGCAGCATCCTGCATGGAACTTATAGTTTTGCACAATTTAGTGTCATCAGCAAAAATAGACACAGTACTGTCTATGCCCACCTCCAGGTCATTAATAAACAAGTTAAACAGCAAAGGCCCAAGGACTGACCCCTGCGGTACTCCACTAACCACACTAGTCCAATTAGAAAATGTTCCATTTACAACCACTCTTTGTACTCTATCCTTCAGCCAGTTCTCTATCCAATTACAAATATTATGTTCTAGGCCAATATTCCTTAATTTGATCATTAACCTTCTGTGAGGTACTGTATCAAACGCTTTAGCAAAGTCCAAGTAGATGACATCAACTGCCATTCCAGCATCAAGGTTCCTGCTCACCTCCTCATAAAAGGCGACTAAATTAGTCTGGCAAGATCTGTTACGCATAAAACCATGCTGGCACAAACTAATAGTATTGTGAACTGCAATGTATTCAAGTACCCTATCCCTTATTTCCTACTACTGATGTCAGACTAACAGGCCTATAGTTTTCAGGCTGAGAACGGGATCCCTTTTTAAATAACGGCACCACATTAGCAATCCGCCAGTCTCTTGGCACCATGCCAGACCTCAATGAATCCTGAAAAATTAAGTGAAGAGGTTTGGCAATCACAGCGCTCAGCTCATTTAATACCCTGGGATGAATCCCATCCGGCCCTGGACCTTTGTTTACCTTTACATGTTCAAGTCTCTTTTGAATTTCCTCCTGGGTGACCCACGCGTCCGTAGCTAAATTACTAGAACTGGGCATATTACAAGGGAAGCCTTCATTATCTGGCTCCTCAGATGTATAGACAGATGAAAAATAAGAGTTCAAAATTTCAGCTTTTTCCCCGTTTTCATCAACCAACGTACCCCCCGTGATAATAAAGTTCCCACCCCTTCTTGCTTCATTTTTTTACTATTCACATAATTAAAAAATAATTTTGGATTCTTTTTACTCCTAGCTGCAATATCCCTTTCCATCTCTATTTTAGCTTGCCTGATAGCTTTTTTGCATGCTTTATTTGCTTCCTTGTACCTGATGAAAGTTTCCGCTGTCCCAGCTACCTTGAGTACCCTAAAAGCACGTTTTTTCTTACCAACCTCGACAATAACACTTTTATTCAGCCATAAAGGTTTTGCTTTGCGATGCCTCTCCTTGCTTACAAGGGGGATATACTGTTGTGTATACCTACAAAGCAATGTTTTAAAGATGTTCCATTTTCCTTCTGTGTCTAACCCCATGAAAAGCCTTTCCCAGTTGACACATTGCAGAGATGCCCTTATACTGGCAAAGTCTGCACGTCTAAAATTGAGCGTTTTAGTTACTCCCTTATAGCGCTGTCTCTGCAGCATTATCTCAAAGGAGACCATGTTGTGATCACTGTTCCCCAAATGCTCACCCACACAAATGTTAGAGATAAGTTCAGCATTATTAGAAATCACCAGGTCCAAAATAGTCATTCCTAGTGGGTTCTTGAACCGCCTGAAATAAAAAGTTGTCATTTAGCATATTTACAAACCTACTAGCTCTTTCTGACTTAACCACCCCATTACTCCAGTCAATGTCCGGATAATTAAAGTCCCCCATAACAACAACTTGACCCAGTTTTGAAGCCTCCTCCATTTGCAACAATAGCTGGGCCTCATCCCCCTCATCTATACGGGGTGGTTTATAGCATACACCAATGATCATTTTCTTTGTGACCTTCAGCCCTACTGAAGTTTTCATTGGTAATGTCTTTATTACATGGCTTTAAGTCTGACTTTACGTAAAGACAAACCCCTCCACCCTTTTTAATCTCTCTGTCCCTCCTAAAAAGCGTATACCCATTTAAATTCGCAGCCCAGTCGCATTTATCATCCCACCAGGTCTCAGTGATACCTATTAAATCATAATTTTCAATACATGCAATAGCTTGCAGCTCCCCTAATTTACCCGACAAGCTACGCGCATTAGCCAGCATGCAGCGGAGATTATTACTTCTCCCTCTGATGTTTACATTAGCTAAGGGAGAATTACAGCTAAGGCAATTATGAGACTGCTTTCCTTGTAACGGAAGCTCCTTATCTGATAAACTATATGCCCCCCTCACTCCTCCCCCACAACCCTTTGCTAGTCCCCCTACCCCGTCTACACTAATTTTCCCATGGAATTCTAGCTCACCCACCCCCACCCCCCCCTTGTCTAGTTTAAACACTCCTCCAACCTCTTAACCATTCTCTCCCCTAGCACAGCAGACCCCCTTCCATTGAGGTGCAATCCGTCAGGGCTGTATAGATTGTACCCCAAGGAAAAGTCAGCCCAGTGCTCTAGGAACCCAAACCCTTCCTTCCTACACCAAGACTTTAGCCACGCATTTAGCTCCCTAAGCTCCCGCTGTCTCCCTAAACTTGCACGTGGCACCGGCAAAATTTCCGAAAAAATGACATTGGAGGACCTTTGCCTAATCTTAGAGCCTAGATCCCTGAACTCACTCTTTAAAGTCCCCCACCTACCGTTCATTTTGTCGTTAGTACCGATATGTACCAAGACAGCCGGTGACAATTGTATTAGCACTACTGGAGCTTTGAGGTGTTATTAAACCATCCAGGGAGAGGTGACAAAACAGTATTGTATGTGGCAGATAATAGCTGTCATATCCCTCACATCTATTCAACTTGGGTTTTCTGTTTTCACATATATGGCTTTTTTAACACCTCTTTTGAACCAGTCGTTCTCCTGGTCTAAAATCTGGGCTTAGTAGACTTCAAATGTGTGTGTACTTTTTCCTTTAGATGTAGGTACATGGCTGAATTCTGACCAGAGGAGCTGGCTCTTCTGTGTTGTGCCATATGCTGGTGTAACTGTTTGGTTTCTCCCACATTCAGAGCACTCCTAAACTGCATAGACAGTGTTACTCTTCCCCTTTTGCTGGGTTTAAAGCAGACAGCGATGCAGAGTTGATTAAAAATCAGACACCACAGCTACATATAAGAAGACCAAGTTCTTTCGCCTGTCATGCCTTCCCCCTTCACCAGTAGTTTTGGTGTTATTTTTTCTGTTTCTACCAGTTTTAACAAAGGCCCAATCTGGATACCCACATGTCTTAAATGAGTTGCAGTATGTTTGTGATGATTCTCTTTCATCCAGGTCATGGTATATCTGTAGTAATAATACCTCAAAGCTTCGATCATGCCAATACAATTCATGAGATCCCTGTCCCCATGCTGGTTATGATGAACAGATTATTTTGATTGGAGCAACATTTCGATGTATTTATTCCAGGAAGATCTTTGTACAAGTCATTCTGAATTGAGAAAGCCAGTCGGATGACTGGCAAATGTCTTCAAGAAAAACAGCAAGTCCAGTTAATTTGACTTATTACTACAGATAAATTCTTAATGTATTAACACCAGGGTCTCCAAATTCAGGGGACTGCAAATTTAGGTTTGGAAAAGTGGCTGGAGGCACCAACAGCCAATCTGATTTCACCTATTGAATTTTATTGGTTTAAATTTAAAATGCCACCATTCTCATACTATTTACACCAGGGTTCCTTAACATTTCCCAGTTGGTCACTGGGGGACTAAGGTTAAAAGTGGGCAGAGCCACCAACTGGTGCAGTCAGATTTCCCCCATTAAATTTATTTGGTTAAAATTTAAAATGCTGCCATCCTCATACTATTTATGCCAAGGTCCTCAAGCTTTTCAGTTTGTCACTGGGGGACTGCAGTTCAAAAATAGGAAAAAAAGTGGGCAGGGCCACCAACAGCCAATTAGATTTTACCCATTGAATTTCAATGATTTATATTTAATCTTCTGCCATTCTCTAAATATTAATTCCAGTATTCCAAAACTTTGCACAGTTTATCCGTGGGTGACTACAATCCAGGGTTAGAAAATGTGGGTGGAGCCACCAGTACCCCTTGACTTTTCACAGGGAAATTTAACCTGCTGCAGATTTCACAGTACTAAGCCAGGGTCAGCAAACTTTTCACACTTGTACACTGCAGAACTGCAATTAACGGTTTTTAAAAAGTTGACAAACACACCAGTAGCCAATTTGATTTCACATATAGACTCACTGGTTTAAACTGCTGATGTTCTTTAAATATTAACACCAGGGTCCCCAAACTATACAGAGATAGTCACCAGGTAACAGCAGATCAAGGTACTAACCTTGAAAAGTGGGCAGAGCCACCAACAGCCAATAATATTTTACCAATTGACTTTCAGTGGGGACATTCAACCACCTGCCATTCTCACAGTATTAATGCCAGGGTCACAAACTCTTCACTGTAGGTCACAAGGGCAAAGTGGGCAAAGCCAGCAACAGCCAGTCAGATTTCACCTATTCAATTTTTTTAGTTTAAATTTAAAATGCTACTATTCTCTATTTAAGTCAGGGTCTCCAAACTTTGATGAGTTAGTCACTGGGTGACGATTCAAGTTTTGAAAACATTGGGTGATGCCACCAACAACCAATTTCAGTGGAAGAATTAGTAACTGCTGCCATTCTAACAGGTTTAACATCAGGGTCTCTGGTTGACAACCAATCCGATTTCACCTATAGACTTTCATTGATTTCAATTTAAACTGCTGCCATTCTTTAAATATTAATACCAGGGTCCCCAAACGTTGCAGTGTTAGTCACCAGGTAACTGTGGTCCAAGGTTGGAAAAAGTGGGTGGAGCCACCAACAGCCAATTAGATTTTACCTCTTACATAGTAACATAGTAACATAGTAAGTTGGGTTGAAAAAAGACATACGTCCATCAAGTTCAACCATAATGCCTATATATAACCTGCCTAACTACTAGTTGATCCAGAGGAAGGCAAAAAACCCCATCTGAAGCCTCTCTAGTTTGCCGCAGAGGGGAAAAAAATCGGACCAGTCCCTGGATCAACTAGTACTAAGAGCTATCTCCCATAACCCTGTATTCCCTCACTTGCTAAGAATCCATCCAGCCCCTTCTTAAAGTTATATAATGTATCAGCCAGCACGACTGATTCGGGGAGAGAATTCCAGAACTTCACAGCTCTCACTGTAAAAAATCCTTTCCGAATGTTTAAATGGAACCTCCCTTCTTCTAAACGAAGTGGGTGCCCTCGTGTCCGTTGGAAGGACCTACTGGTAAATAAAACTTTAGAAAGGTTATTATATGATCCCTTTATATATTTATACATAGTTATCATGTCACGTGTCCCGTTTGAGCCCTGGAGACCAGAACTGAACAGCATATTCTAGATGGGGCCTTACCAGTACTCTGTAAAGGGGAAGAATAACCCCCTCCTCCCGTGAATCTATACCCCTTTTAATACAGCTCAAAACCTTGTTTGCCCTTGCAGCTGCTGCCTGGCATTGCTTGCTACAGCCAAGTTTATTATCTACAAGGACTCCAAGGTCCTTCTCCATTAGGGATTTGCCTAGTGCAGTCCCATTAAGGGTATACGGGGCTTGCATATTTTTACATCCCAGGTGCATGACCTTACATTTATCCACATTAAATCTCATCTGCCACTTAGCTGCCCAGATTGCCAGTTGGTCAAGATCCTGCTGCAGGGATGTCACATCCTGGATAGAATTGACTGGTCTGCAGAGTTTTGTGTCATCTGCAAACACTGATACATTACTCATAATACCCTCCCCTAAGTCATTTATGAACAAATTAAACAAAAGTGGACCCAGTACAGAACCCTGAGGGACCCCACTGAGAACCTTACTCCAAGTAGAGAATGTACCATTAACAACCACCCTCTGTACCCGATCCTGTAGCCAGTTTTCTATCCATGTGCAAACGACTTCACTAAGACCAATAGACCTTAGCTTAGAAAGCAGTCTTGACTTTCAGTGGGGAAATTCAACCTGCTGCCAGGGCCGGAACTAGGGGTAGGCAGAAGAGGCACCTGCCTCTAGGGCACAACAGTTGGGGGGGGGTGCCAAGCAGGTACTTCCACCAGGTTGCCTAGGGCGCCAGTTGGCTTGGCACGGTACTGCCTGCTGCTGCTATCTCTGAGTATTAATGCCAGGGTCCCCAAACTCTTTAAAGTTGTTCACTTGGAGACTGCAGTTTTAGGTACCACCAACAGGCAATTTAACCCATTTTATTGGTTTAAATTTAAAATGCTGCCATTCCTATACTATTTACATCAGAGTCCCCAAACTTTGCAGAGTTAATCACTGGGTGTCTATGGAAAATGGTCTTCCCATAATTCAAACTTTCAGAAAAATGGGTTTCTAGAGAACGGCTTCTATACCTGTACTACCCTGCTTAGATACTACTACTACTTGTGAGCCACATTCAGATGTAAAAAACATAAAAAATCATTTGGGTATGCCAAGTAAAGATTGTAATTTGGTACTTGTTAGCCCCATGTGGACTGGTAGCCTGCAGGAGGCTCTTCTTGGAGTAAAAATGTGCCCTGTGTTTTCAAAACTTGCCTCCAAGCCAGAAATGTAAAAATGGGCACCTACATTAAGGCCACTGGGAGCAACATCATAGGGGGTGGTGAAAAACATGTCACACATAAGACACTGGTTGGGGTTCACTGCTCTATGCTGTGGTCTCCTTCTCTCAGGCACTTGTTTATTCTACTTGTGCCTAATCAGATAAAACAGTAGGCCAGAGTCCCACTGTATAAATGTGCAAAGGTTTTAAACTGGTTTAACAGGGCAATGAGATTTAACTAAATGGAACCCAAAGTGTGATCAGTATTTATTTAAGAAAATGCAATAAAATATAAACATGTTTTTTTATTTTCTTAAATAAGCTATTGTGCTCTCATTTTTGATTAAACAGAACTGTGCACTACTAGAAAGTTTGATCTAAATAATTATGGCTAACAAATACAAAAAAGTTTTAGATTTTTTTTTATATAAAACATTTTAACAACCCAGCAGTTTTATGCCAGTTGCCTGGAGTCCCATAACTGTCCTTTTCAGCTTAAAACAATTTTGTTTCACACAACTGCTGGAACTGGGGAGGGATTCTGTCTCCCACTTTTTTTCCACCAAATAGCATCCCATCTGCAGAGCTGTCAATTGCCCTGATCAGTGCATCTCCTCGATTGACAGCTTTATCCTCAACAATGAGAATTCTTCTTTTTAAGCACACTGTGCAGTGGGGAACATATCCAGGAGAAAGGAGGTCTGCATTGTGAAAAGTGTCTTCAAAGGGAGAATTCACATCTTTGAAGCTGGAGGGAGGAGGCGTAAACACTAAAAGATTGCCAGTCCAGGCCTGACTGAAAGTCATAAAAATGCTGAGTGATGCTAAACATTTGTAACACAGTAGGATAAAGGGATATTTTTAAAATATAAAATCATGACTCCCCATGGTGCTGAATATATGCTCTAAAAGATTTAAAAAACAACCACCCTTCTCCACTCAGGGTCATAGCTTGTGCAATACTGAAATGCTGGGGGACCCTCACTTTGTCATGAAATGCTGGGGGACCCTCACTTCTCTTATTTTCAATCAAATTCAAGAACTGCTTGTTATATTGTTATTTTTGTGAACTCTGATCAAAATTTGGCTTTTAAATTGCAGTTATATTTAGCCAAATGGTTAATAACAATGATTACGCCATCCCACTTACCTCTGGGTATTGATTCCAGAAAGCCTTACTTTATCGTACCTCCCAGCTGTCCCTATTTTCACGAGACAAACCCAATTTCAACAGCTCAGCCCGCAGTCCCGAATCCTTATTGAAAAATCCCTCATTTCTTTTTGATCTCATGCACTGCGCGCAAAAAAAGATACAACTTAATTAAATAAGTAGGCTTTTGGCAGAGCCCAGAAAACTTAACAAGCAACACCTGCACTTAGATACAATTGTAACTAATAAGCTAAAAAGGTTTCTTGGGGGAACTGAGACTTGCAACTTAAAGGGCAACTTTACCTTTTTTAGCAAAACTGTAATAACACATAAAACAAGACCCCAAAATCCCCAGAAATGTGTTCAAGCTTTAAATAACCTACCAAATTTTGTAAAAATGGGAGTGGTATTTAGGGAGTGTGGCCTCAAAAGTGGGCATGGTCAAAAAAAAATTGCCACGCTACATGCACCATTTATTTTTGTCACGCTTTACATTTTTTAAATATTGGGAGGTATGAATTATATACATTTTTTTAGGAACAATCATGGCTCCATAAAAGTTCAGTCACCCACTTTTATCAAAAGTAACAGAATCAACCCACTACATTTGCCTAGTGTGCCTGGGCATTTTCTTCGCTTTCTTACAGTCTTTTTTTCTGCATTGTAGGTAGAATTTGAAGATAATTCTCAGTTAATGGTGAAACGCAGTGAGATCTTCACTTTGAATGAGACTCTTCCTAAACGGGTCCGATGCCGTTTGGTAAGTGATAAAATATGTTTCCTGATATTTCTGGTATTAAAATCACTTTTGTAAGCAAAAGATAAATAGGCAACCTACCATCTTTTAACCCTTTAAGTGCCAGCAGACATTTCGGTTCCCCTCAGTGCCAGACGTTTTGTAAACATTCTGTGCTCTCTCAATTTAGGGGCTTTTACTGGGGGCAGGGTTAAGTTTAGGTAGGCAAACTATATATTGTTTTTTTCAGGAGAACCTGAGCTTTCCAAATATGCCTGAGTTTTTGTGTATTCCACTTCTGGAACAAGATTTAGAGCTTGAAATACAAAAAAAAAAAAAGAAAAAATGCTATTTTTCATGATATAGGGATTTATACCAGAAACATATTTTATTTTATGGACACAAATTCAACTGATTTGGAAAGCCTCATGTCTCCCGAACGTGCCAATACCTGATATGTATAGTTTTATTGAGATTTCTGACTTCTATAGATCAAAAACTCCCAGCAGTAAATTACTAAATTTTCAAAGCATTACAGCAGAATACAGCATACTTTACATTCCAAAGCCAAAAATGCTGGAACATTAGGTTTACCCCAGGAAACCATACATTTTTGAAAAGTACACATTCTGATGAATCCGAAAAGGGTAACTATGTCTTCCAACTCCTAAGTACCAAACGGCAATGCTTTACTGAATTTAGCATTTTCTATAAAAAAAATTATGAAAATTCTAAAAAATCGCCTCAAATCTTCCACTTTCAAGCATCATATCTCCCACATAATATTAGGTACCAAGAAAATACATCCTAAATATGAAAGCCAAGGGTCCACTGAACGGTTTGATGCCCATTGTGCATAGGATCACTGATGTATCTGGAATTTAGAAACCCCAAAATTAAGTTAGTACATACAAATTGCCCCGGAGATATCTTTAGCTACTGAAAATTCAACACATTACTGCATTTTCTGTGGGGTAAAAACACAAAAAAATACATTGACCCCCCAAAACCATATATTTTTGGAAAGTACACATTCGGACGAATTTAAAATTGGTACCCATGTCTTTCTACTCCAAACTACAGAGTCGCAATGCTTTCCCAAATTTGTTGGTTTTGTTGAAATACCTGAAAATCACATCAAATCTTCCACTTTCAAGCACCTTATCTCCCACATAACATTAGGTACCAAGAAAACACACCCTAAATATGAAAGCCAAGGGTCCACTGAACAGTTTGATGCCCATTGTGTATAGGATCACCAATGTATCTGGCATTTAGAGACCCTAAAAGGAAGTTAGTGCATACAAAGTGTATACGCTGCAATATAAGCTACCGGCATGTGCATTATGTGCCATAAGACCCCCTAACAGTAAGGAGACCCTAGAAAACTATACATTTTCCGAAAGTACACATTCTGACAAAAAAAATGGGTAAATACATCTTTCTACAGCAAACTACCAAACTACAAAGCTATGCTAAGCAGAACATTTTTTTTTACATTTCTGAAAAACGTCACAAAGCTTGCATTTTACCACATTATGTACCCCCACATTTTGTAACGTATCAACATAAAACATTCTAAATGTGAACACCAGGGGTTTACTGAACAGTTTGATGCCCTATATGCATAGATTTACCAAACTAGAGGGGCACCCAAATAAAAATAGTGCATATGAATTTTCACATAAGACGCTCCGGCTCGTGCAAATTTTGCACCCGGTATGTGTATTATGTGGCATAAGAACCCCTAACAGTACGAAGACCCTAGAAAACCATATATTTTCCGAAAGTACACATTCTGACAAAACAAAAATGGGCAAATAAAACTTTCTACTGCAAACTAACAAACTACAAAGCTATGCTAAACAGAACGGTTTTTATGGCATTTCTGAAAATTGTCACAAAGCTTGCATTTTACCTCATTATGTACCCCCACATTTTGTAACATATCAACATGAAACGTACTAAATATGAACGCCAGGGGTCTACTGAACAGTTTGATGCCCTATATGCATATATTGGACAAACTACATGCCGTACAGGGGCACCCAAATAGTGCATATGAATTTTCACATAAGACACTCCGGCTCATGCAATTTTTGCACCCAGTATGTGCATTATGTGGCATAATAACCCCTATCAGTACAAAGACCCTAGAAAACCATATATTTGTACACATTCTGAAAAAACAAAAATGGGTAAATACAACTTTCTACTGCAAACTACCAAACTACAAAGCTATGCTAAACAGAACGGTTTTTATGACATTTCTGAAAATCGTTACAAAGCTTGCATTTTACCTCATTATGTACCCCCACATTTTGTACTGTATCAACATAATACTTTCTAAATATGAACGCCAGGGGTCTACTGAACAGTTTGATGCCCTATATGCATATATTGGCCAAGCTATGTGCCGTATAGGGGCACCCAAATAAAAATAGTGCATATGAATTTTCACATAAGACACTCCGGCTCGTGACATGTTTGCACGCCGTATGTGTGTTATATTGCATAAGACCCCCTAACAGTACCGAGACCCTAGAAAACCATACATTTTCCGAAAGTACACATTCTGACAAAACAAAAATGGGCAAATAAAACTTTCTACTGCAAACTACCAAACTACAAAGCTATGCTAAACAGAACGGTTTATGTTTCTGAAAATCGTGACAAAGCTTGCATGTTGCCCCATTATGTACCCCACATTTAGTAACGTACCAACATAAAACACTCTAAGTATGAACGCCAGGGGTCTACTGAACAGTTGGATGCCCAATATGCATAGATTTACCAAACTATGTGGGGTACAGAGGATGCCAAATTAAAATACAGTAGGCAAAATATCCATGTGCAAAGACAAGTAATAAAGAACAATGTGAAATGCAATAAAATTGATAAAAATTAAAAAAAAAATCACTAAAATCATTTTTTTTTTGCCTAATAATATCTGCGGTCAAAATAACAGTTTGAGTATTTTTGGCTTGGGCAAATAAGTTTTACACACAAAGTCAAGCGAACAACAACTATGTATAACTGAAAATGCAATAAAATGGCTGAAAATGCACCAAAATCACAGAAAATATAGTAGAAACACCAAAATAATACACAAAAGGTATTGCGCAGTGTGGTTAGCGAATACGCTATCCGCAATGGCAATAAAACAATTTTTTCAGGCAAGAATAAAAACGATGCAATAAAAAAAAAAATTACATAAGTGTGTGTACACATGGCAAAATGTGTTTTGTGTGTGTGCAAGTAAGTGTGAGTGCTGTATATATATATATATATATATATATATATATATATATATATATATATATATATATATATATATATATATATATATATATATACACAGTGGCTTGCAAAAGTATTCGGCCCCCTTGAACTTTTCCACATTTTGTCACATTACAGCCACAAACATGAATCACGTGAAAGACCAATACAAAGTGGTGTACACGTGAGAAGTGGAACGAAAATCATACATGATTCCAAACATTTTTTACAAATAAATAACTGCAAAGTGGGATGTGCGTAATTATTCAGCCCCCTTTGGTCTGAGTGCAGTCAGTTGCCCATAGACATTGCCTGATGAGTGCTAATGACGTGTGTAATGTGTGTAATCTAATGTCAGTACAAATACAGCTGCTCTGTGACGGCCTCAGAGGTTGTCTAAGAGAATATTGGGAGCAACAACACCATGAAGTCCAAAGAACACACCAGACAGGTTAGGGATAAAGTTATTGAGAAATTTAAAGCAGACTTAGGCTGCAAAAAGATTTCCAAAGCCTTGAACATCCCACTGAGCACTGTTCAAGCGATCATTCAGAAATGGAAGGAGTATGGCACAACTGTAAACCTACCAAGACAAGGCCATCCGCCGAACAAGGAGAGCGCTGATCAGAAATGCAGCCAAGAGGCCCATGGAGACTCTGGACGAGCTGCAGAGATCTACAGCTCAGGTGAGGGAATCTGTCCATAGGACAACTATTAGTCGTGCACTGCACAAAGTTGGCCTTTATGGAAGAGTGGCAAGAAGAAAGCCATTGTTAACAGAAAACCATAAGAAGTCCCGTTTGCAGTTTGCCACAAGCCATGTGGGGGACACAGCAACCATGTGGAAGAAGGTGCTCTGGTCAGATGAGACCAAAATGGAACTTTTTGGCCAAAATGCAAAATGCTATGTGTGGTGGAAAACTAACACTGCACATCACTCTGAACGCACCATCCCCACTGTCAAATATGGTGGTGGCAGCCTCATGCTCTGGGGGTGCTTCTCTTCAGCAGGGACAGGGAAGCTGCTCAGAGTTGATGGGAAGATGGATGGAGCCAAATACAGGGCAATCTAGGAAGAAAACCTCTTGGAGTCTGCAAGAGACTGGGGCGGAGGTTCAACTTCCAGCAGGACAACGACCCTAAACATAAAGCCAGGGCAACAATTGAATGGTTTAAAACAAAACATATCCATGTGTTAGAATGGCCCAGTCAAAGTCCAGATCTAAATCCAATCAAGAATCTGTGGCAAGATCTGAAAACTGCTGTTCACAAACGCTGTCCATCTAATCTGACTGAGCTGGAGCTGTTTTGCAAAGAAGAATGGGCAAGGATTTCAGTCTCTAGATGTGCAAAGCTGGTAGAGACATATCCTAAAAGACTGGCAGCTGTAATTGCAGCAAAAGGTGGTTCTACAAAGTATTGACTCAGGGGGCTGAATAATTACGCACACCCCACTTTGCAGTTATTTATTTGTAAAAAATGTTTGGAATCATGTATGATTTTCGTTCCACTTCTCACGTGTACACCACTTTGTACTGGTCTTTCACGTGGAATTCCAATAAAATTGATTCATGTTTGTGGCTGTAATGTGACAAAATGTGGAAAAGTTCAAGGGGGCCGAATACTTTTGCAAGCCACTGTATAAGTGCTGTGAATGTGTTGAACCCCTCAACCCCCCAAAAATGCATGTGTGTGTGTGTAAGTATAAGTGTGTATTAGTGTAATGTAATGTAATAAAAGTGTGTGATTGTGTGTTTTTGTGTGTATTTGTCACTTACCTGGCAGAAGAATCTGGGTAGACACAGCAGAGGCAGCTGCACACAACGATCTGTGTGTAGGCGTGTCAGGAAGCAGGGGATGCAGAGGGGGAAGCTGCAGAAGGCAGAGGCACTGCAAGGGAAAGCCTCATGGACTCCAGGTATTTCCCATGGGGCCCCCGGGCGATCGCGCCCCAGGGGCCACTCGTTCCCCCCTTGTGCTCATTGCCTAGGGGCTGGGGAACGAGTGGGGAGTGAAGGAGCGGCTTAAAAAGCCGCTTCTCCACTCCCAAATCCGGAAGTGCAGCAGGACGTAGAATCTACGTCCTGTGGCAATTAGGTACTTTGGTACCCAGGACGTAGATTCAACGTCCTGTGGCACTAAAAAGGTTAAACATTAGTTCAATTACTGGGACTTGTGCTGATTAATTGTTAAATATTTATGGGTTTTCTTGCACAAAACTAGCTAAAATCTGAAATTGAAACTAATGTCTCAGTCTACTTTGCTTAGTTCAGAAAAGCTTTGATTTTTGGTAATTAAGAGTAGAAAGACATGGTTACCCATTTTGATTTGGCAGAATATATACATTTCAAAAATATCTGATTTTCTAGGGCACACCTACTGTTCCAGGATTTTATTTTGCTCTTAAAATCATATATCTAAAAAACCATTTTGGATGCTTCAATTTCCACGTAAAAAATAAATTTGGATATTTGTTCATTTTTAAAAGGCAGCCAATTCTAATGCTTAATGAAACCCTTGGGGATTTCTACCGGAACCTAGTAATTCAAAATTCTTCTATTTTGAAAACCCTTTTGCACCATCCGTCTTTAATATTGAATTCCCAACTGTTTCCAACCCTTGAAACTGCAAACATTTTAAATTGCATGCATGATGAAAGAAGTGGAATTGTAGATGGGTGACTGTTTTTTTCTCTTTTTATTAATACCAGAATATTACTAATACCATAAACATACTCTATAGTTCTATCTATAAGTGATCTATTCATCTTCGCCACATACTGATAACCACAACTACAACTGGCTACGTAAATTAATTTTTTTTGTGTTAACGGTTATCACATTTGCGCAGTCACCGCCACCTTTTGGGTGCATACTTTTTGTTACATATTACATTAACAGGACTACTCATTAAACATTCCTCTTCCAAATACATTTCTAAATCTAAAACCACTCTAGAAGATGGAGGAAGTGAATTTTAAATTAAATTCTGAGGGAAATTACCTAATTCTACATCACATTCCCACCAAATCATTAAAATATTGTTGATATGTCAACACCAAAAAAATGCCTGTGTACAATGATTATGTATAGATACATTTTCCCAATGGTCCATATACAAATAAGAAAAACTTGGGACAAATTAACTATCCATTGCTGTCCGCACTTCCAGATTATAATAGGTGCCTTCAATTACAAAGTAGGTATGGGACAAAATGAATCTAATCACTTCCAACAGAAACCACTTTAAATCTGAGGAATATCCTTGCATCTAAAAATAACTAAACTGCTTTTACCCCCTTACTGTGTGGATCACAGTGTACAGAGATTGAATATCTAAACAAACCAGAATCATTTCTGGTTCCCAGACTATTCTTTTTAACACATTTATCACTGCAGTACTATCTAAAATATTATAGATATGATGACTAAAACAAAGGATGAATGATGATTGTCTTAAAAAGAGAGGGGTGATGTCAGTGATTTGATATCAGTAATGATTTGTCTCTGAGGTGTAGCTAGGAATGAGCTATCCTCTTCCTCTTGTCTTCTTTCTTTGCGATCCTGGGGCCAATGCATGCGCAGTAGAGTGAAAAAGACGGCTTTTTTCTTTTAAAAAACAGTTCTGCCTTTCACTCTACTGCACATGTGCAAGCAGCGAAGACAGAAGAAGGAAGAGGATTGCTCATTCTCAGCTACCCCAAGCTAGTGCAGTTTTCTCCTAACGGGAGCACCAGCCCAGGGTATAAGGTAGACAACAACACAAGATCCTCTGCACTCACCCATTTTCAATATATATTAAGACATTCTGTGCATTAAGCTACCAAGAAATGCCTCATCATGAAAAGCAATTAAATTGGTCTGACATGACCTGTCCTTCATAAAGCCATGCTGATTACTGCTCATTATGCCATTCTCCAGTACATAATTTTGTATGTGATCCCTTAACAAGCCTTCAAATAACTTGCCCACCACGGATGTCAAACTTACAGGCCTATAATTGCCAGGCTGAGATCTTACTCCCTTTTTAAAAACAGGAATGACATTAGCCTTCTTCCAATCCCTAGGTACCATACCTGATGAAAGTGAGTCTCAGAATATCAGAAACAAGGGCCACTGTAAATCTGCCCCTATCTCTCTTAGTACCCGAAGGTGTATTTCATCTGGCCCAGGTGCCTTGTCTACATTTATCTTACACTGACTTATGTGATTCATTAAGAATTCTACTGCTTCAATATACATTTAGTAAAGTTTTACCTGCAATTTCTTGCTTTCAAGGTTAAAACCCCCATATGGTTGCCCTTTTTTTCACCTGACTGTAGCTGGGAAGGGTGGGAGCTACAACATGGTGCTGGCCACTGCTCAGAATGTCTGAGCCTAATGGTTTAAAATTTAGTGGTTGAGGACAACTTTCCCCTTTTTTGCTATAAACACATATAATATATGAATTTAATAATGAATTTAATTTAACATATAAAATATTAATCCATAAATATATAAACATGGATGGTAAGTTAACTCTTTCCCCCTGAAAATTTTGCTCGAATATACTTGTTTTTTTTTTGCACTATTTTTTTTTTTTACTTTTGTCATTGTTTTGTTCATTTCTAGTTAGTTACAGTGGAGCCAATATTGTGTATCAGTGCTAGTGTTATAGTGCCTGGGCCTGAATATCTGCCGTCTGTACCCACTGCATACAGTATAATGTGCTGGTTTTGTAAATACAGACTGCATCTCGCTGTATATAATGTTCCTGGGGTGTCAGTACTCACTGCCTCTCTCTATTAAACTAACTTATACACATCTATAGGGGTGGGTCACATTTAAGTTAACTTTTAGTATGTTATAGAATTGCATATTCCTAGCAACATTGCAATTGGTCTTCCTAATTAATTTTTCCTATTTAATTTTATGGTTCTTGAATAATTTGCCTTTCTCTTCTGCCTCTTTCCAGTTTTCAAATGGGGGTCACTGACCCCGGCAGCCAAAAAGTATTGCTCTGCGAGGCTACAGTTTTATTATTGTCATTTTTTTATTCCTTATTTTTCCATGCAGGCCCCTTAACTATTTATATTCCCATCTCTTGTTTAAACCACTACCTGGTTGCTAGGGTAAATAAGACTGGGCTTCGCTGCCCAGATTGCCAGTTTGTCAAGATCCTGCTGCAAGGATGCCACATCCTGGATAGAATTGACTGGTCTGCAGAGGTTTGTGTCATCTGCAAACACTGATACATTGCTTATAATACCCTCCCCTAAGTCATTTATGAACAAGTTAAACAAAAGTGGGCCCAATACATAACCCTGAGGGAACCTTACTCCAAGCAGAGAATGTACCATTAACAACCACCCTCTGTACCCGATCCTGTAGCCAGTTCTCTATCCATGTGCAAACGACTTCACTAAGACCAATAGACCTTAGTTTAGAAAGCAGTCGTTTGTGGGGAACAGTATCAAATGCTTTGGCAAAATCCAAATAGATTATATCTACTGCATCCCCACCGTCCAGCTTCTTACTTACCTCATCATAAAAAGCAATTAAATTGGTCTGACATGACCTGTCCTTCATAAAGCCATGCTGATTACTGCTCATTATGCCATTCTCCAGTACATAATTTTGTATGTGATCCCTTAACAAGCCTTCAAATAACTTGCCCACCACGGATGTCAAACTTACAGGCCTATAATGCCAGGCTGAGATCTTACTCCCTTTTTAAAAACAGGAATGACATTAGCCTTCTTCCAATCCCTAGGTACCATACCTGATGAAAGTGAGTCTCAGAATATCAGAAACAAGGGCCACTGTAAATCTGCCCCTATCTCTCTTAGTACCCGAGGGTGTATTTCATCTGGCCCAGGTGCCTTGTCTACATTTATCTTGTGTAACCCTTTAAGCACCATATCCTGTGTCAACCACTGCGTAGTTGGAGCTGAGGCAACAGTGCAGCTACTGGGTGGGACTTGGCACTCTGGCTCCTCTACTGTATACACAGAAGAAAAGAACTGGTTTAGCACATCTGCCTTTTCTGTATCCGCTGTATCCATATTGTTACTATAACTATTGAGGGGCCACACCCTCAACCTGTATCTTTTTACTATTAATATACTTAAAAACTTTTTGGGGTTAGTTTTGGCCTCTGCCGCAATGCGCTCCTCATTTTCTATCTTAGCCTTCCGGAGTGCTGTTTTACAACACTTGTTATAGTGTTTATATTCATTAAACGCAGCTACTGTCCCCTCTGACTTATATTTCTTAAAAGCTTTCCTTTTTTTCCCTATTAACTTCTTTTCAGAGTTAAGCCACATAGGGTGATTCTTAACACTTCTACCTTTTCTTATTAATGGAGTAAATTGAGAACAATGTCTACATCATATTAAAAGTTAATTTAAAGGTGAACTACCCCTTTAATCTAACTGATCACAAACACAAATGGATGAAGAACCCCTCACAGAAGTGCATGTATGGATACTTTTTCATCCTAAGCATTTTAGGGTAAAAAAAGCTTTCCCACCCGCACTTTTGCGCAGTATCCCTGGAAGTCAGTGGGAACTGCAAGAGGAAGTTTGGAGGTTAATTTTTTACACCAGCAGCGAATCCACATTAACTTTAGATCAGTCTATGTATGGCCCATCTTTAGCCTCCCCAAACAAAACATTCACCCTCCGCCTATGATCGTAGTTTGCCTTTGCAGTGTGTCTCATAGGCATAAGCACTAGGCCAAGAACATCAGGCCAAACAAGCATTGTCTATGCACTCGTATCTTTAATGGCACCAATTAACCCTTAGAGGAGACCATACGTGGATTTTCAATATTGCTAGGAGACCTGCTTGGCACTTAAAAAAACAAAAACTCACTCTGTTTCTGCAGTTCTGTTGCAATCAGCTGTGCTCTGATTGGATCTTCTTGTAGCTTCTCCAGTCAGAACACAGCTCTCTTGACAGACAGTAGAATCGACCAACAAGGCACGGCTGTGGCCAGGGCTCGGGAGACATATAGAAAAAAAAACACTGATTTTGTAGGCAATTATAAATACTGTATATACTCGAGTATAAGCCGATCCGAATATAAGCCGAGGTACCTAATTTTATCTAAGAAAACTGGATAAACTTATTGACTCGAGTATAAGCCTAGGGTGGGAAATGCAGCCGCTACCGCTAAGTTTTAATAATCAAAATAAATACCAATAAAATTACATTAATTGAGGCATCAGTGGGGTATATGTTTTTCAATATTTATTTCAAAGAAAAACAGTAAACTTGCTCTGTAAGCGGAGAAGAGGGTCAACAAAAACAATATGAGTACTACCCCACGCTCATTGCACATTGGCAAACTGGTAGCAGACCCGGTCCCAGAGGGGAAATAAGTATTGCTAGTGGGAGCCTAGGCCAGGGCACTGGAGGGTCTGGTTGCAGGTGGCCTAATTTACACTCAAAGGAGAGAGGGTGCAAGTCTAGAGGGACCCATGGCACCTGACTTGAGTATAAGCCGAGGGTGACTTTTTCAGCACATTTTGGGTTCTGAAAAACTAGGCTTATACTCGAGTATATACAGTAATAAATGATGCCGGTTTCACTTTAGTCTAAAAATGTATACTCTTTGGAAAAATGGCCCCTATATTGGAGCTCCCTATAGATCCTCTCAGGTCCTTGTTCATGTTTCAAATGAGGGGTGGGCGTGTCCTAACGGTCCCTGCCAGAAGAGTAGGAGGGAAATAGGGTCAAAGCCCTGCAGTCACACAAGCAAAGACAGGCATCAGTTTCCTATCAGGTTAGCCTAGCGTCTAATTGGTTTCTTTTCTACAGTGCAGTGTGCTGAGTGCCACTGGGTCCCCCACAGCATGGAAAAAAGGCAGCTTAAAGTGGAACAGTTGTGGGGGGACTAGTTGTATTTATGGAGAAATTTTTAATAAATCATCCCAAAACATTACTTTTAGAGCACTTTCCTTCTATTTTTAGATGAATAAAATTCATTGGCTCACTATTATTTTTACAATATGTCCCCTTTAGAAACAAGAAATCCTGTGTTTCTTTTGATAGAGGAATCAGTGCAGCATTACTGTAAGTGCTTATGGCTGTATGTACATAGACCTTTCTGATAAAGCTTACTTAGTTTTTAACTTTCTTTCTCCCTTAATGGTGAGAAACTTACCCCTGTGAATGAGGAATGACAGAAAGATATTTAAGCTACTAGTCATCACGCAGCTCCTGTGTTATAACATTAGAGACTTAAGTGGCATAGATTGGCAAAACAATACATACACATCAATCTATTTATATTAAACAACATTAGACTTTAGAATTACAAAATGTAAAAAGCATTGTATATCAAAGCAATCACTGTATCACAACTCTAGATACAGATGGAGCGCTGAGTTTCCCAAAACTTAACTAGTTACAAACAGGATAGCCTGTGTTATCTTGTGTTATCTCGTGCCATCTCCCTGCTGTGTCAGGGGAAAAAAAGCCTTCTTAGGCTGTTATTCTGTTTTCAGACAGCAGGTGGTGCCTGGAAAGTAACGTGAATGTGCACAGTAGGGGGTGCTAAGAGTGATTAAGATGACCCCCTGGTAAAAGCAAATAGAACACTAGTCTCTGCTGTGGGTAATTATACACTGGGCTGTTTCTGGGCAAATCCAGTTGGTACAACATATATCAGGCGTGTAATCATATATTTTTAATACTATAGTTCGGCATTTTTCCCTCCTCTCTTCGCACATTATGCAATTTTGTTTTCCTCAATAGTTTAACTATTAGAGCTCCTAGATCCCTGCAAAAAATGGGCCCAGACAATAAAAAAGTTCAAGTAAATATTAGGACAGTCAGCTCTCAGGAGGGACTGAAATTGGTCAGATATCAGTGCTGCACATGGCAACAAACCAGCCTAACCCATACCTCCCAACATTTGAAAAGCAGAAGGAGGGACAAAAATATCTTTTTAGACCACGCCCACTTTATGGCCATGCCCATATTGTGGCCCTAAGGATTTCATTATGCACTGCGGCACCTGTATATTATGACAGACTCATGACAGACATTGGTAGCGAGGGCCCCCTAAAACATTGGCAGCCAGGTGTTATGTTTTGCATTCGTGCCAGAGCAGGGACCCCCTAAAACATTGCTGGTCCTCCCCCAGTGTCCCCATACTATGGGCCGCTCCCCACTGTAGCATCCTCCCCAACATCCTTCAGCTCCACCCAACATCCTCCAGCTCCCCCCAGCGTCCTCCCAACATAGTAACATAGTAAGTTGGGTTGAAAAAAGACATACGTCCATCAAGTTCAACCATAATGCCTATATATAACCTGCCTAACTACTAGTTGATCCAGAGGAAGGCAAAAAATCCCATCTGAAGCCTCTCTAATTTGCCGCAGAGGGGAAAAAATTCCTTCCTGACTCCAAGATGGCAATCGGACCAGTCCCTGGATCAACTAGTACTAAGAGCTATCTCCCATAACCCTGTATTCCCTCACTTGCTAAGAATCCATCCAGCCCCTTCTTAAAGTTATATAATGTATCAGCCAGCACGACTGATTCGGGGAGGGAATTCCAGAACTTCACAGCTCCAACATCCTCCAGCATCCACCCAACATCCTCCAGCTCCCCTCAGCATCCACCCAACATCCTCCAGCTCCCCCCCGCATCCACCCAACATCCTCCAGCTCCACCGAGCATCCTCCCAACATCCTCCAGCTCCACCCAGCATCCTCCCAACATCCTCCAGCTCCCCCCAGCATCCACCCAACATCCTCCAGCTCCACCCAGCGTCCTCCCCAACATCCTCCAGCTCCCCCAGCATATCCACCCAACATCCTCCAGCTTCCCCCCAGCATCCTCCCAACATCCTCCAGCTCCCCCCAGCATCCTCCCAACATCCTCCAGCCCCCCCAGCATCCACCCAACATCCTCCAGCTCCCCCCAGTGTCCTCCCCAACATCCTTCAGCTGCCCCATACCTTCCTCCAGCTCCTCCCAGCGTCCTCCCCAACATCCTTTAGCTCCCCCAGCATCCTCCCAACATCCTCCAGCTCCCCCCAGTGTCCTCCCCAACATCCTTCAGCTGCCCCTTACATTCCTCCAGCTCCTCCCAGCGTCCTCCCCAACACCCTTCAGCGCCCCCCAGCATCCTCCCAACATCCTCCAGCTCCCCCAGCGCTTCCCCAACATCCTCCAGCTGCCCTTACCTTCCTCCAGCTTCCTCCCAGCGTCCTCCAGCTGCCCCTTACCTTCCTCCAGTGTCCTCCCCAGTATCCCCCTGCTTTCTGCGGCTCCCCCTGCTCCTACCACCAGCAGCCTGCTTCCTCCGGCTGTGCCCCCCGGCTCTTCTTCTCCTCCTCGTGACGTCACACGCACGTCTCTCGGGAGCACCGCAGCTTCTGCACTGTGAATGCATAAATGTTAGAACTGAACTGAGAGGCGCAGAAGCTGTGGTGCTAACAAGAGACATGAGTATGACATCACGGTAGCAGAGAACTTTAGAAAGCAGGACAGATCCGCGGCTATCCGGGACTGCGGGCAGGGTGGCAAAATCGTTACATAAAACAGTGTAAAGTACACGTACTGTTTTATTATTACCCCCAATAAGGGGGAATTATATCTTAGTTGGGATCAAGTACAGGTACTGTTTTATTATTACAGAGAAAATGGAATCATTTAAACATTAAATAAACCCAATAAACAATAAAACCCCCAATAAGGGGTAATTATATCTCAGTTGGGATCAAGTACAGGTACTGTTTTATTATTACAGAGAAAAGGGAACTGTTTAACTATTAAATAAACCCAGTAGGACTGTTCTGCCCCCAATAAGGGGTAATTATATCTTAGTTGGGATCAAGTACAGGTAATGTTTTATTATTACTAAGAAAAGGGTAATTATTTTGACAAATTTAAATTATCTGATTAAAATAGAGTCTATGGGAGATGGTCTCTGGATAACTGAAATAGTCCCATGGGTCTGACATGGAGTCAAATTACAGTGCGGGTGTTGGGAAGGAGTTTTCTGGTCATTTTGTTTCACCATTCAATTGTAAATTTGCTTATCACTCCTGATTCAGCTGGGACTGCACCTTAAATCCCAGCATTCTCAGTGGTCCCTTTGTCATTTGCCAGAATCCACAGATTGCCAGTCTGGGCCTTCTAAGGGTTATAACACACATACTGAATACACAAAGAAAGTGAAATGAGACATAATTTTCAGAAATCCTCACTGGCCATTACTGATTATCAAGAACATTTTCTAATTGAGCCAGTATTGTTAGTGAAGCACCACAGGGGGTCTGTCCTTGGTACTTTGATTTTTAACCTGTTTATTATTGACCTGGAGGTAGATATACAAAGAACTGTTTCTGCTGATAATACTAAATTGTGCAAAACTATAAGTTTGATGCAGGATGCTGCCACTTTGCAGAGCTTTTCAGCAAATATGGGAAACTGGGCCGCGAAAAGGAAAATGAGGTTCAATGTTGAAAAGTGCAAAATTATGCTCTTTGGTAGAAATAATAAATGCAATAAAGTGCTGTCTTGCATATGAAAAGGGCACTTATATAATGAAAACATAATTTTGCCTCTTTATAGGTCTCTTTTAATGCGTCACCTTGAGTATGCAGTGCACTTTTGGGCTCCAGTCCTTTAGAAGGATATTAATGAGCTGGAGACAGTGCAGAGGTGTGCAACTAAACTGGTAAAGGGGATGGAAGACTTAACTCCAACCGTGACAGTTTAACCTCATAGTTTATTTTCACTGGAAAAACGGCATTTGCGAGGGGACATGACAAGTACATTAGAGGGGATTATAGGCAGATAGGGGATCAGCGCACCAGAGGACACCCCTTTAGATTAGAGGAATAGAGCTTTCATTTAAAGCAGCGTAGAAGGTTTTTCACGGTGAGGGCAGTGAGGTTGTGGATGTTGTTAATGCCTTTAAGAGGGGCTTGGATGATTTCTTGAACAAGCATAATATCCAAGGCTATTGTGATGCTTAAATCTACACTTCGTATTGATGATGGTTGATATGCTCTTCTCATACACCCCTTTAATCTGCAGGTAAGTAAATTGGTGGGTCTTGTAGCACCATTCTTCCTCCATACCACATAGTGGTGTAGAAGCAGTTAGTGTGTATCCACTATTGTAGTACAGGTATGGGATCCCTTATCCGGAAACCCGTTATCCAGAAAGTTACGGAAAGACCATCTCCCATAGATTCCATTGTAAGAGAATAATTCTTATTTTAAAAAATTATTTCCTCTTTTTCTGTAATAATAAAACCGTAACTACTCAAAAAAATAAAGGGAACACTTAAACAACACAATGTAACTCCAAGTCAATCACACTTCTGTGAAATCAAACTGTCCACTTAGGTAGCAACACTGATTGACAATCAATTTCACATGCTGTTGTGCAAATGGAATAGATAACAGGTAGAAATTATAGGCAATTAGCAAGACATCCACAACAAAGGATTGGTTCTGCAGGTGGTGACCACAGACCACTTCTCAGTTGCTATGCTTTCTGGCTGATGTTTTGGTCACTTTTGAATGCTGAGGGTGCTTTCACTCTAATGGTAACATAAGACGGAGTCTACAACCCACACAAATGGCTCAGGTAGTGCAGCTCATCCAGGATGGCACATCAATGCAAGCTGTGGCAAGAAGGTTTGCTTTGTCTGTCAGCGTAGTGTCCAGATCATGGAGGCACTACCAGTAGACAGGCCAGTACATCAGTAGATGTGGAGGAGGCTGTAGGAGGGCAACAACCCAGCAGCAGGACCGCTACCTCCGCCTTTGTGCAAGGAGGAACAGGAGGAGCACTGCCAGAGCCCTGCAAAATGACCTTGGGCTTACAGCCCAACACCGTGCAGGACGTTTGGCATTTGCCAGAGAACACCAAGATTGGCAAATTTGCCACTGGAGCCCTGTGCTCTTCACAGATGAAAGCAGGTTCACACTGAGCACATGTGACTGACGTGACAGAGTCTGGAGACGCCGTGGAGAACATTCTGCTGCCTGCAACATCCTCCAGCATGACCGGTTTGGCAGTGGGTCAGTAATGGTGTGGGGTGGCATTTCTTTCGGGAGCCGCACAGCCCTCCAGAGGTAGCCTGACTGCCATTAGGTACCAAGATGAGATCCTCAGACCCCTTGTGAGACCATATACTGGTGCAGTTGGCCCTGGGTTCCTCCTAATGCAAGACAATGCTAGACCTCATGTGGCTGCAGTGTGTCAGCAGTTCCTGCAAGACAAAGGCATTGATGCTATGGACTGGCCCACCTGTTCCCCAGACCTGAATCCAATTGAGCACATCTGGGACATCATGTCTCGCTCCATCCACAGACTGTCCAGGAGTTGGTGGATGCTTTAGTCCAGGTCTGGGAGGAGATCCCTCAGGAGACCATCTGCCACATCAGGAGCATGCCCAGGCATTGTAGGGAGGTCATACAGGCACGTGGAGGTCACAAACACTACTGAGCCTCATTTTGACTTGTTTTAAGGGCATTACATCAAAGTTGGATCAACCTGTAGTGTTTTTTTCCACTTTAATTTTGAGTGCGACACCAAATCCAGACCTTCATGGGTAGATAAATTTAATTTCCATTGATAATTTTGTGTGATTATGTTGTCAGCACATTCAACTATGTGAAGAGCAAAGTATTTAATAAGAATATTTCATTCATTCAGACCTAGGATGTCTTATTTTTGTGTTCCCTTTATTTTTTTGAGCAGTGTAGTTAATCTTTATTGGAGGCAAAACAAGCCTATTGGGTTTATTCAATATATAAATGATTTTTGGCAGACTTAAATTGTGGAGATCCAAATTACGGAAAGATCCCTTATCCAGAAAATCCCAGGTCCCGAGCATTCTAGATAACAGGTCCCATACCTGTATTGTTTTCTCAGCAGCTACTAATATAATTGTGAGTTTTTTTATACTTTCTTATGCAAATATGGATTGGCAGTGGGCATAAGAGGTAAATATTGCCGATTCAGGAGACAGCGAGACATAGCTTATTAAAGTTTTTGTGGCCCAATCCCTGATCTTTATTCAGAAAGTTTTTCTGTATGGACAATCCCACAAACATTGAAACAGAAATAAAGACAAAAAGGAACACCAAGAGCCCCAATAGTGTAATATGTTTTTACAAGGAGTAATGGTAGAGTAAACAAATTAATACTCACAAGCCAGGGTTACCAATAGGCAACCACTGTATAGGCAGGTGGGGAGATTATCCTGACCCCACTCAGGAATAAGAAGTCGCTCTCTGTAGAAGGAAGAAAAATGGGGATGACACCCCTCCACTCGGGGTGGACTCGATATAATGATAAGACAAAACAGAGGCGCCAAAAGGATAAAATTAGCTAAAAACACTTAAAAACCCAATGGGTAATTCAGAGGAGGTAGTAGTGAACTTACCTCCTCCAGGCAGATACCAACAAAAGTGGTAATTTTCAATAATAGTTTATTCACAACAAATATTGCAACGCGTTTCGCAGGCTTTTCCTGCTTCATCAGGCAATGTAGAATAGGAGCAAAAAAACAACTAAAAACACAGAGACAAGCAAATTATTATAAAACAATGTTGTATACAGCTATTCGAATTATGGGAAAGTGAAGATACTGATGTGAGTGATGTATGGAGGAGTGCGGATATACGGTGAATAATAGCAGTTGGGGGGGGGGGGGGAAGGAAAAAAGAAAGTAGGGAAGGGAAGACTAACTTCCTTCCCTTCCTTTCCCCCCCCCAACTGCTATTATTCACCGTATATCCGCACTCCTAGCAACCAGATAGCTGCTGAAATACCAAATGGAGAGCTGCTAAACAAAAAAGCTAAATAACTGGAAAACCATTAAAAATAAAAGAGGACCAATTGCAAATTGTCTCAGAATATTAATGTATACATCATATTAAAAGTTCATTTAAAAGTGAACTACCCCTTTAAGCTAACGAATCACAAACACAATGGATGGAGAACCCCTCACAGAAGTGCTTATATGCATACTTTTAAAATCCTAAGCATTTTAGGTTAAGAAAAAAAGCACTCCCATCCCTGGAAGTCAGTGGGAACCACAAGAGGTAGTTGGGACGTTAAATATTTACACCAGAAGCAAGTTCACTAAGTCTCATTAGCTTAGGTCAGTCTATGTATGGCCCATATTTAGCCTCCCCAAACAAAAAAGTCCCCCTTCGCCTATGTATTCTTTTTTTCTTAACTGTTTAAGATTGTATATAGCCCCTCATCACTGCTTTTAAAGGAGAATGCAAGTCAAAATTTAAAAAGCATACCGCCCAATAGTCCTCCTATTGTTTAGTAAAAACGCCACACTTTTGGCTCACCTAATCAAATATTTACACTTCACATTTTCTATCTGTTTTCTTAATCAAGCAGCCATTTTTAAAAAAGTGATTCTCCCTTCCTTTCCCTCCTTGCTTCATACTGCACATGTGTTTCATTCCCTCCCCCCCACCCTGCTTCTGATTGGCTGGTGGGCATGTGTAGCTAAGTACAGGAGACAGGATCAAGTTACACACAGGAAGGGGAGAGAGATTTCAGTGATGTCACTGTAGTTTTCACACTGCTGTAGGCTGCCAGCACCATATCTCAGAGAAGCAAGCAGGGATCTGGGAATTTAGATCTGCAGTAAGTACTTAAAAATAATGCCTTTAGACTTACTTTTAATTTATATTAACCTTTCCTTGTCCTTTAAGGTTTGCTAAAAGAATGGTTCATCATCTTAGTGGGATTGATTATCATCCATAAAGTTCATCCAGGTAAAACGTTTTAAAGTCCCCTGAGTCTTTTCAGTTGTCATGGAGGTGCCAGTGGTAGAAGGTTTATGTAGTATATTCATGGGAATAAGTGCTCTTGAAGTAAGAAGTCTTTTCTGGAGTTGTGAACTTTGGAGTGAAAGCTAAAGTCTGGTTATTTTGGGTTTTGGGTTCTCCATGGGTCTATCAGCTCTAGGGTTTCTTTGAGTCACTTAATGCAACTCACCCCTTGTGGGCCTATGAGTGGAAGTGGGAGCCTGTCTAGTTGAGGTTGTTCTACCGCGTTGAAGTCACCTCCCAATATTAGTGAATCATTTTGTCTTTGTGAGAGCATTTCTATTAGGGAGTGAAAGAAGCATTAATTAGAAGTGTTAGAGGTACAGAGATTAACAAGTTTATTTTTCATTTGATATTATTAAATCTAGTATAATAAATCTGCCGCCTGGGTCAAGGTAAGTATTGAGAATCGTATATTGCAGGCATTTATTTCATAAAATTGGAACTCTTCGTTTACTTGTTTAGTAAGGTGGTAATATGCAAGTGTCTCCCGCTCTCCTGATAGGTTTCTGGTATAAGTCCTATATCTAATAGCGTTGTAAGTGTAGCAATACTTTTCTCCTCTTTATGGGCGTGTTGAGGCCTGCCACACTCCATGAGCAGAGTTTCAATGAGTGGGTAGATTGTGAATTGGTTTGTGTTGTGTTTTGATCAGGTGTTTAAGTAGTCATCTTATACCTGTTGGGAAGGTGGTGAGGGGACTATGGATGAGCCCTATATCCTTGAGTATGTTAGAAAATGTTAGGGGTAAGAGGGTGGGGAAAGGTAGGGTCAAGGTGATGAGGGGAGGTGTAGGGTGGCGTGGTTTTGGGTGGTTAGGAGGGTGAGATGGGGGCGGGGAATGAAAATAAGCAGTTATAGCTTGTCACTAAATTTCATCTTGTCACTGAAGTGACAAACACTTCAGGATGGTCAAAGATCAGTGATTTGGCCAGTCTTCGTAACACATAAACGAGCTGAGTAGAGAAGGGCAAATCTCAGGTCTTCCTCTGAGTTTTTTTACATATAGGTGCAAAGTCTCTTCTTTTTTGGGCCAGCGAAGGAGAAAAGTCCATGATGATTAATATGTCATAGCCATTCACTGTCAATTTCTGGTTTTTCTGTAAGATGAAAGTATAGTATAGTCTTTGTCTTGGAAGTTAGGGAACGTAGTTGGAGTAGTCCTTTTACAGATTTGTTGAGGTTGCTGCAGCATCCCCTGTTTTCTAGTCATTGATTTTGCCTAGTTAAGACTGACCTGTCTTGTTGCTGTACTGTGTTTTGAAATTGGATTACTCTATCCTCTGATAATATTGAGTTGATTTGTTATTGGAAGAGGATGAAGCAGGTCTGTCATTTGGTTGAGGCCTTTTCACTCCCGATTTGTGTCTGCCCTTTTTTGGATGTGTGGTTGTTCTAGGAATTTATCCATAGGGCATAGGGAGGATATTTCTTCCTTCGGTTACTTCTTTTGTGGTTTAGTGTAAGAGGGCTGATGTTCTAGAGAGAGTCCAGTGACAAAGATTAGGCCCACTAATCTCTGATTAGTTGGCTTAAAGTACAGCCTCACAGAAAGGAAATAAAAAGGGTGAAGGGTTGGGAGTCAGTGGGAGGTCTCCATTTACAGAAGCTGTGGCAGCTATTTTTAATTTGGTTTGCTCTGTTTTGGTGCTGTGTGGGAAGCAGCATATAGTTCTGAGAACTGTCTCAGCTGTTATTTGTCGCTGATGGTCAATAGCACCTTGTGGCCTGTTGTTATTAAATTTATAGGATGCAAGGTGTGGAGCTCAAGTTGTCCTTCTGCTGGACCATTATGATGCATGCTGTAGTGTCAAGATTACCATAGGAGGGTTTTGCTGTTAGCCTTATATAGAATGGGATAACACACACGGTTTCCCAGTATAGCACGGTCTCTTATTTGCTGGTTGGGTAGTAAGTCACTGACCACAAGTTCTGTTATAGTGGTTATAGGTGTGCCAAACTTTTTTCCTGATGTTGTGAAACACCACCTGTAGTTTTACCGCATTGCCTAGTATGGCTATATAGAGAGCAGTGTCGTTGATATGTGGTAGCTGACCTGACCTTTAGATTGTGATAGTTAAGGTTGTACACCAGACTATCCTTTACTGTGTGGTCATTCACTACCAATCATTCAGAGAACAGTTCTCTGAGCTCCTCTTAGTGAAAACATTAGCTGAAAATGTAAAGCTCTGGGTATTGCTTAATTTATGTATTACTATTTGTGTTCTTGTGCGGGGTGCTTAGTACTCAGTGCGGCTTATTATGAGCGATGACGCTGTGATGTTGTGGTACTTTTGCATTCGTAAGTGTAGTAGCACAGTTAAACTGGATTGGGTTGTATGAGCTCCCTTTTTTGTGCAGACAAGCTGACCCACATGGCATGGTGGCTCATTCTATTTAGGGTTTTGCTGGTACTCTGTATTAATATAGGCCCTGGTCGATGGTTATGGCTGCATCATTAACTTCCCTAGCAGGGAGTTCCCAGTGGCTAGTTCCCTCTACAGTGTGCTTGGTGTCTCTGGTGTTCCTGGTCGCAGTGTAGGGTGGAGGAATATGTCCGTGTGGCCAGAGTGTGGTTGGGTGCGTGGGTGTTGTAGCTCATTGACTAGCTTGGGGTATTTGGTACTCACTGTGGCTTTTCTTTGCCTTAAGTCTATTAAATACTGGAAACAGTTTAGTTTTAAAGATACAGAAGAGGTAAATGTATTTTATCAGGTCTTTTCTTCAGTGTATAGCATAGAGCAGTGCTGTCCAACTGGTGGCCCGCAACCCCCCTCTGTGTGGCTCCCCACCTGTCTGACTGCTATGATGGTTTACCTTTGTTTAAGATTTAAATGGTATCAGTACTGCGATTAATTGGCCCCCTGTATGGTTCTCACCTCAGATTCAGGCTGTAATTCAACCGTATTGTTGAAAAATGTAACCCCCTGTGTTGTTCACACCTTTTAATTTCTGCATTGTTCACCCCCTGCATTGTTCACACCTCAGGCTCAGACTGTAATCACTTTGCACCCTCTTATGCCAACCTCTTCATGGGCTGGTTTGAGTGGCTCTACATCTTTGGAGATTATAATCCTTTTCGTTCACATCTTTTTTCATTTTTTCGCTATATTGACGACTGTATTGGAATTTGGGATGGGGATGAGGCTACTTTGTCACAATTCGTTAGTTACTGTAATGCTCAAGTAAGGGGTTTTTCCTTCACCCATGAGACAAATATTTCTACTATTTCTTTTTTAGATAAAGTAAAGGTATATTTTTCTGTTCACAAAGGGGAGATACAGTGTGATCTATTTAGGAAGTCTATTACTCGTAACACATTATTGCATGCAGATAGTGTCCACCCAGCCAGCTGTTTGCGGAGTATCCCGGTTGGGCAGTTCCTCCGCTTGCGTAGCATCTGCACCACCTGGGATGCCTTCCAACAGCAGGCTATGGCTTTATGGGATCGTTTCCTGGAGAGAGGGTACACTTTGGGCGTAATTAGGACAGCATATGAGAGGGCTGTGACCAGTGATAGAAATGCTCTTCTAAGACCTAAAAGGAAAGCCACACTGAATGTGTGTAATAAAGATAGTTTCAAAACTAGATTTTCTATGGTTTACAATAAAGACTCACGCTTGATTCGTAAAAGTATATCCAAATATTGGGATCTTTTTTTACAAGACCCGGTTTGTATATAGAAAAGGAAGAGATGTTGCTTCTTGGCTCTCCCCGAGTCTGTATACTTCTAAAAAGAAGACTACACCGTGGCTAAAATAAGTTGGTAATTACCGTTGTGGAAGAAAGAGATGTAAGGCATGTCAGCATCTTAAAATTTCAAAATATTTTACGAGTACTAATTCGGATAGAGAGTTTAAAATTAAACAATACTTCAATTGTTTGTCTAAGGAGGTGATATACTTAATAACATGTTCATGTGGTTCCCAAGTAGGGAAAACCAGTAGGGAAAACCATATGTAACGTCTCCACTAGAATTTTAGAACATGCTTCTGCTGTAGAGAGAGGTGAGTTAAGATCTGCATTGTCAAAACACATGATAGAGAAGCATGGCAAGAAAATACATTTCACTTTTCAGATAATGGATAAGCCAACTTATCAGGTTAGGAAGGGAGATTTAGAGAGGAGGTTGTTAAAAAGAGAGGCGTTTTGGATATATAAACTTAACTCCCTGGAATCACAAGGGGGGGGTATGAATAGGGAATGGGAATTGTCCTGTTTTTACTGATACAATATATTCAGACTGCCTATCTCCCCTCCCCTATTCTCCCTTCACTATGTACATTTTGGTGGTTCCCTTACTTATTTGTATATATTATCGTGCATGATTTTGTTTTTGTTTTGATTGTATTTATTTTGTGTTATTTTTCTTATTTTATATATGTGGGAGGTAAGGGTTAATTTAGCAGCCATTAATTATGGTGGTTGGTGAGGTATTTATAACCCCTCCTCTTTAAGGACTGTTACTGCTTCTGAGGAAGTGGCGGGATGCCACAAAACGCGTAAAGCGTAGGTCCTTGTTGTATATGTGCCTTTTTAGATGACTTAATAAAGACGTTTTTTTTTACTTTTATCCCGTGGTGCTCCGCTACATATATTTTTTTCTATCAGACTGTAATCACTCACATTGTTTACCTGTTCACGCCTCAGACTGTAGGAGCAGTGCCAGGATTGTGTCACTGTGTGCACTTATATAATTCCGGCCCTCGACACCAAAGAAGTTGGACATCAATGGCATAGAGGAATCAATAAGCTTTCCAGAAGCTTAGTGTACTGAACCAGTTTTCAAGAGTTCTAACTCTGATGCAGCTGAGATTTATTTATGTGCTGGATCGAGCAAGCAATTGTGGGGGGTAGCACCCTGTGCCTTACAGAAGCTCTAAACTATTCCCTAGAGAAAGCATGTATAGTGTAATTGAAAAGGATTGTTTAGCAATTAAGTGGGCACCGGAGTCATAAAGATGTTACCAACTAGACCAAGATTAGTGACTGATCACCACCCACTTATAGCAGTAATGCAGGATAAAAACAGTAACGCAACCCTGCTATGCAACCATTTAGGTGTACTGTTTACCATGGGTAGTAAAGTCAGCATCACAATGCTGATCATTTATCTGGATTTGATCTTTGATGAAACTTATGTTTATATTAGTACTAAGTTTCTTTGTTTAGAAGAACGTACCCTTCTTCTTGGGGCTCTGGCACACGGGGAGATTAGTTGGCTGCAATAAATCTTTACTACCGTAAGTGACTAGTTTCTCCGAAATGTTTTTTTTTCTTAACACATATACAGTGGTGTGAAAAACTATTTGCCCCCTTCCTGATTTCTTATTCTTTTGCATGTTTGTCACACATGTTTCTGCTCATCAAAAACCATTAACTATTAGTCAAAGATAACATAATTGAACACAAAATGCAGTTTTTAAATGAAGGTTTACGTTATTAAGGGAGAAAAAAAACTCCAAATCTACATGGCCCTGTGTGAAAAAGTGATTGCCCCCCTTGTTAAAAAATAACTTAACTGTGGTTTATCACACCTGAGTTCAATTTCTGTAGTCACCCCCAGGCCTGATTACTGCCACACAACATTTCAATCAAGAAATCACTTAAATAGGAGCTACCTGACACAGAGAAGTAGACCAAAAGCACCTCAAAAGCTAGACATCATGCCAAGATCCAAAGAAATTCAGGAACAAATGAGAACAAAAGTAATTGAGATCTATCAGTCTGGTAAAGGTTATAAAGCCATTTCTAAAGCTTTGGGACTCCAGCGAACCACAGTGAGAGCCATTATCCACAAATGGCAAAAACATGGAACAGTGGTGAACCTTCCCAGGAGTGGCCGGCCGACCAAAATTACCCCAAGAGCGCAGAGACAACTCATCCGAAAGGCCACAAAAGACCCCAGGACAACATCTAAAGAACCAGTTATTAGGTTCAGGGGGCAATTAAGCCACTATTAAGCCACTACTGGTAACTTTAAGATCTGAAATTATGATTTTTAAATCAAATTTTTTAGTGCAGAGAGTACAATTGCAGTGGCATCCAAAAGACTGTTTAAGTGCCACCAGGGGCCCAACAATACCCCTGCATGTAAGAAAACGAAAAATGGGCGGAATACTTTTTTAATGATATCAAGAATATTGATAGTGTGTTTATGGAAGATGCTCTTAATGATACTACTCTTGTTTTAAATCACAACTGTGCCTGTTACAGAGAAAGAGCTCTTTTATACTATCCACAGTTTAAAAGGTCTTGGACTGACCTGAATGTTCCATGCATTTGTTTTATTTCCACCAGTTTTTTTTCTCAATATGAAAGAATGTGTGAAAAGTGTTTCTTTGAAAATAAATGTTTGATAAAAGGTGTGGGAAATCCATATTGTAAAACAAAATCATCTTTGAAAGATAGGAAAGAGTTTATTTAGGACTGGGGTGATGTGAACAGGAAAAAGAAAGAGGCCAAATGTATTACCCCAGACAAGTAAGAGAATTCAGAGAGGCAGTTAATTAAAAAGATTTTGCAGGGTTAAGGCTGATGTCAGACAAGGCGTAGGGCGGATATTTTCGGCAAGCGGAAAAACCCTTGCTGAAAATTCCGCCCTACGCCTCCTAGATGTGCCTGCACCCGAATGAATGGAATACGCTTGGGTGCAGGCACATGTAGCGGAAATACGCATAAAAACACGAGAGTTTGAAAGTCTCGCGTTTTTATGTGTATTTTGGCTACATGTGCCTGCACCCGAGCATATTCCATTCATTCGGGTGTAGGCACATGTAGGAGGCGTAGGGTGGTATTTTCGGCATGCGTTTTTCCGCTTGCCGAAAATATCCGCCCTACACCTTGTGTGGCATTAGCCTAATGTCTCAGAAAGAATTAGCTCATGTAAAAACAAAAGGGAAAGTAAAAGTTAATTGATTCATCAAAACAACCATATAGTATAAGCTCTAAAAAATGTGAGAGTTGCAGCCTCTTTTGTGTACACTGTCCGTCTGTTTATGTTACACTCTGCAGTCTGTGTCAGGAGCTGTGGTGTATTGAACTCAGAATTGTACACTGAACAGTTCCTGCATTTGCTTTCTGAGCCACTGGGGACTTTTAGAGTTAGTACTGGTCATTTTTTCTAATATGCATTTGATATCTCTTACTGCTGATAATTTACCTCCACCTTCATTTATTAACCGCATGTGCTTGTGATCAAGCAATTAAGGACTTTTATAAGCCTGCTCCTTGCAGCTCATAGTTGCTTGATCATCAAAGCTCCCAAGCCTGCAATTTGTTATTCTTGGTTCCACCTTATTTCCGTATTCCCTGAGTGGTTTCTTGCTTCCAGGGTCGGACTGGGCCGCCAGGACACCAGGAAAAATCCCAGTGGGCCCCGGCGGCCCAGACCCGACCCTTTCCCGCGCCCCACCTGCCCGACAGCTCCAGCCCAGACGCGTTAAATTTACGTGCTCGGGGAGGACGTGGGGGGGACCACGGGGGTGGGGACACGGGCACCTTCAGGGCCCCTGGGGCGGGAGCCCCGGTTGGCCCTTCACCCCCCAGTCCGACCCTGCTTGCTCCTATTCCCACCCAGTACCAGTGCCCAGTCCTGCCCCCCGTCTTTTGTGGCGCCGCTCCGAACACCCCAATTTTTCCATTGACTTTGACAGGGAAGATATTCAAACTGCTGCCACTCTTACAGCTTTAAAGCCACTCCCCCCAAACTTGAATAGCATAATAATGGGGTCACCCCGAATGAAACAGCAACATTTGTTGGATGACCCCAAAATGGGAAGGCCAACAACTGCCAATCAAATTTCACACATTGACTTTTATGGGGAAATTGAAACTTCTGCCAATCTTACAGCTTTGAGGCCACAGTCCCCAAACTTGAATGACATACTCATGGGGTCAGCCTGAATGAAAATATGATGATTGTTGGATGCCCCAAAGTGGGCGGAGCTGTGAATAGCCAATCAGATTTTACCTATTGACTTGGCAGAAATCCAACCTACTGCCATTCTCATAGTAATAACACCAGGGTCCCCAAACTTTGCAAAGTTAGGCACCAGGTAACTGTGGTTCAAGGTTAGAAAAAGTGGGCAGAGCCACCAACAGCCATCAGATTTTAACTATTTACTTTCAATGGGGAAATTAAACCTCCATTCTCACGGAATTAACACCAGGGTTCCCAAACTTTTCACAGTTGGTCACTAGGGGACTGCAGTTTTAGTTTTGAAAAGTGGGTGGAGCCACCAACAGCCAATCTGATTTCACCTATTGAATTTTATTGGCTTGATGTTAGGGTTCCCAAACTATGCACAGTCAGTCACTGGGTGATTAGGTATTCAAGTTTTTTCTTTTTGTTTTTTTTAGTGGGCATAGCCACCAACAGCCAATCAGATTTTACCTGTTGACTTTTAAAGGGGAAATTCAAACTGCTGCCATTATCACAGTATTGACCCCAGGGTCCCCAAACTTTTCACAGTTGGTCACTAGGGGACTGCAGTTTTAGTTTTTTTAAAATGGGCATGGCCACCAACAGCCAATCAGATTTCACCTATTGAATTTCATTGGTTTGATGCCAGGGTTCCTAACCTTTGCACAGTCAGTCACTGAGTGACTTCGTACTCAAGGTTAGAAAAAGTAGGCGGTTCGCCAAAAGCCAATCAAATTTTTTTCATTGTTTTCAGTGGGGACATTTTAACTGCTGCCATTCTTTAAATATTAATACTAAGGTCCCCAAACTTTGCAGGTCAAAAATAGGAAAAGTGGGTTGGGCCACTAACAGCCAATCAGATTCTATCCATTGAATTTTATTGGTTTACATTTAAAATGCTGTCATTCTCACCCGATTTATGCCAGGGTACCCACTGTTTGTCACTGGGTGACTCAAGGTTGGAAAAAGTGGGCACAACCACCAATCACAATTTACCTGTTGACTTTTATTGAATTAAAGGGGACATATACCATCATTTTTCAGAGTGCATTAATGGATGTTTTTTAATGTAAAATAGAAGGAATTGGCTTTTTTTGGGTACATTTCAAGTGAAACTTTCATGAAACTGGCCAAAAACTGCTCTTGTTATGCTCCTATCCTGGACTTCCGGTTTAAGACTCTGTACAGTTTGCTAAAGAGCCGCCAGCTCTCACAGCTTCATTACTGAGGGCTTGGGCTGTGAGGGGAGGTGCTTCTAGTGACATCAGTTTGGCCGTGTGCAATCAGCATGTAATTGCACATAGATCCGCGCCGTCAATCAGCCACCTGCCAGCTACCTGCCCACCGCTGTGCTGTACCCTGCTCTCCCCTGAGAGACTTTCCATCCTTCCCCTCCCTCCACCCTGAAAGCCGTTCCACCTTCTCCCCTGTGAGAGCCGCTCTGTCCTGCTTCCCCTGAGAGCCATTCATAACTTCTGACAGCTGCCCCTGCGCTTCTTATAAGGAACGTTCGGCTCTGTGCTCCTTTCAGATAAAGAAGCACAGAGCCGAACGTTCCTTGTAAGAAGCGCAGGGGCAGCTGTCAGAAGTTACAAACGGCTCTCAGGGAAAGCAGGACAGAGCGGCTCTCACGGGGGAGAAGGGGGCTCTCGGGGGAAGCAAAACAGAAAGACTCCGGGGGGGGGGGGAGATGGACAACATGGCTGTCAGGGGAAGGAGGACACAATCAGCTGAGGGGGATGCAGGCAGGGGGACAAACTTCTTTTATTTATGTAAAAAAAAGGTTAATAGTTTGCAGGGAGTTTTATGCACAATTTATTGCCATCAGCTGTGATATAAAGGGCCCTCCAGCAGGCCCCCATGAATAAACCTCTTTCCTATAAAGAACGTTATTATTTACCAGCTGGAGTGCCATCCAACTTTCATGCTTTTGTGTTATTCTCATTGAAAAAAGGCCTGTCCTAACTGTCAGTGAAGCAAAACTAATACAGGGGTGGGACCTTCTGACTGTCACTCAAAAGTATGATCACTTCCTGAGGCAGCATGAGAGGACACGCCCAGTCCTCATTTCAGCTTAGACGCAGAGGAGAAAGAATCTCTCTGCAGCTTTAGTATAATTACATTTTTAACAGGTAAAATGTTTTTAAAACCTTCTTTTATAGAAGCACTATACATTTTAGAGAAAGGGGAATATATTACCAAAAAATGAGTATGATGCAATATGTCTCCTTTAAATTGAATTAAACTGCTGCCGTTCTTTAACTATTAATCCTAGGGTCCCTAAACTTTGCAGACTTAGTCACTGGGGTAACTGCAGTCCCAGGTTAGAAAAAGGGCCATGGTGCCACCAACCGTCAATCAGATGTCACTCGTTGACTTTCAGTGGGAAAATTTAAATTGCTGCCATTCAGACACTATTAAAACCAGGGTCCCCAAACTTTGCACAGTGCTTTTTACTATATAAATGTGGTCCAAGGTTAGAAAAAGTGGGCGGAGACAACAACAGATCAGATTTCATTCAGTGACTTCACCTTTTTCAACCCAACATGAAGTTTGTTCTCAAACTTCCCTTTCTAGTTCATTTTGCCTTCTTATTCATTAAATATATTTTCACCATATAATGGCTTCTGCTCCAGTGGCCAGACCTGGCGGTGTGTTTCTACTGCATTGCCCTGTGCTATCACACAGCAGATGGAGCACTATGCAAAAAACAATACATGCTTTCTATGTAGCATAAGTCCTGAATCTGTTGTTGTGGAAGCTGTCACACTGTGATACCTCTGTATAAATTAATCATGGACCTTAATTAGGCAGTAAAGGAAACAAACCTCTTAATTATAGGTACACTCATCAAAAAGAAAATGTTTCAAAGGCACGTTTATGACTATTGGGCCCTTCTTTGGTGGGCCCATGGTATCCCAGTCTCACAATGGATTAAACCCCCCCGAGGTGGTAAAGAGATAGTGATTATAATTTTTGTTAGTTTTATGTGTTAAAAACTGTTATTCTGAGAACTATTAATCAAATAGTCTGCAGGTTTTGTTTTCAGGAAAAGTAGGTGGAGTTTTATATCCAGTCTGTTTTAGCCCCGTTCTAGTTTGGGAGACTGTTCCTTTAAGAGGAATTCAGGGATGGAACTCCAAAGAAGGTAGAAGATATGGCAGTGGGTGTGGATGAAAGAAGGTGGCCCTGAGAGAAGCGGAGGGGACAACAATATGGATCAATGGAAGGCATACTTGTTATGTTACACATGCATTGTTGTTTCATGCTTTGCCTTTCATTTATGGGATGACTATATTGCGCCTACTCTGTGTTTTAGGGCGGTTGTTTCTTTTGGTGTGTTGTTGTTTTGTCAAAGGCCCAGTCTGGGTAGATCACAAGCTTTTAGAGGCCTGAGCCTTCGATACCACCTGTCTGCTACATACAATGCTGTTCTGACATCTGCTAAAACACACGTAGAATTAGTTAGCAGTAAGTGTTCAGTATTGTCTATTTTTGTAGTTGCTACTAGTTGCTCCATGTGTCCTACCCTTACAGATACAATACAAAATAAAATACATACCAACAAGTTATGCGCAAAAATATAAATATTCATGTAGTGAATTCCAGTTGAAAAAGGCTTCTTGTTGAAGCCTTCTACTGTTTCACCAGGGTATGTGCTACCTTACATTTTTGCTTATTTTGCGCTTAATTTGTTGGTATGTATTTATTTATGTAAATATTTTGTATTGTATCTGTAATATTGTGCTGCACTGTGATACTTTCAAAATCTTCTATAAAGAGATTTTCTTTTGTATTGATTTTCTTTGGAGTGCAAGACCATTTTTTCATATGAGTATATTCTGATTTACCTTGCATGGGAATATTTTGGGGCTCATATCTTTTATATTCTTTTTGTTGCTTAATTGTGTTGTTCTGCCTCTCCATTCTAAGAATTGAAAGTGTGACCTCTCATCTTATCTTATGATATCTTATCAAGTTGTCTTGAGATAGCAATAACTTACAATCTCAGTAGTGTTGGCAGACAGTTGACTCAATCAGAATGGCACCTTGGAGATCATTGAGAAGTTTATTTCAAACTGTAAAGATCTTGTCAACAGTGAACATCCGGATAGGTCAAAAGATCATAATATGATCCACTCTAGCAAATATATGTGTGTACTAAAATGGAGTCTAGAAGATACTGGTGGGGGTGGAGTTAACAACAAAGACGGAAAACTACGGGGGGGAGAGATGGGAATAAATGAAATGAAATGAAAGGCAAAGCATGAAACAACAATGCATGTGTAACATTTAATTATCTTGTCTAGTCCTGCACTAAAGGACCAACCCCCCCCCCCAAGCCTTGTGCACTTTTACCCTCCAATTTGTGCCTGTATGTTACCCATCTACTTAGATTGTAACCTTTATGTAGCATGGACCTCCTTTCTCTCAGACCACATGGCACTTAATCTCTGTGTGTTTTTACATATTTATACTCCTTCATTGTTTTTATTGTAATGTCTTCCCTGTGTGTAATTTTGTACATTGTAAGATTCTACATTGTGTCTATAAATGACCATTTGTTTCCCCTGGGTTGTATTATGTATTAATACCTCTAATTTTTAATAAAATGCATATTTTTATCAAAAATTTAATTTTGTTTTGTGAAAGTAAATGTTATTTTGAGCATTTTTCCAATATACAGTACATTCAGTAAAAAAAAAGTACATGGACTTGAAATTGAAAGCACTATTTTGGTACCTTTCTGCACTAGGAACTACTAGAGCAGATAACACAAATTTAACATTTGTAACTCATGTTTAGTTTATTGGAAAGCTGTTTACAATTGCAATTTCTTTTGTTGGGCAAAATACAATTTTGGGTGTAATTTTATTGTAGGATTGTTATTAAGTAAAATAACAGAATTGATCTGAAGTCTTAATACTTTGTTTAAATACAGTTCCTTGCAGAAACACACATTTATAATGGACATGTTTGTGTAATATGGATGTTTGTACTTGTTATGTATTTCACATAAACATTACTGATATTTTTGTTGGAACTTCTTTTAGTCTCTCAGCACTGGTGCTTCCTTGGAAGATATATCAGAGGACCAAAAGTCATTTAAACGTCCACGCGTCACAAGTCCCAGCAACACAGAGCAAGAGTCAAGGAGCCATGAGACTGTTGGTCCAAATGATCCACTCACTCAATGCCAGCACCCCAGTGATGGTTTATACTGACTTTTCAAGCTAACTGCTCTACACTAGCATACATACAGCATACCACTGCAACAAGATTTTGGAAACACTGCATAATCTACAGATATCCGACTTCTGCACAGCAGACAAGAGTATCTAAGCAACAGGGATGTGAAGGAAATAATGTTGAGTGCTACCCTGTCAATGCGTATACAATCCTCCTTACTATAATAGCCTTTTAATAAACATTTATAAAAAAAAATATCTTGAGAAAAAAAAGAATCAGATCAGGTTTTATAATTTTTTGGCTTTAAATAAAACTCAAGCCATTTTGTAAACTTCCACACCAGGAGGAGATGGAGCAGCCAGCATTTTATTTATTATTTTTTTATAAAAAATATATTTTTATTTGTAAATGACAAAAAAATGTTTCTTGTGCTGATGGGAAAGAAAAACTTATATACCTGGAGAACAGTCTGTTTATTTAACTTTAATTTGTTTGTACACTCTATTACACCACACCCCAACTTCTCCTTCAACATTTTTCTTCTTTCGACACTTCTTGCTCTCCCCTTTCTTTCTCAGTATGGTTTATGATTTTGTATGTAACACACAAACACATATGGTATAGACCAGTATGCTGAAGCAGAAAAAAGTCTTTATCATCAACCCTCCTACATTGTGATTCACTGCATTGTGTCTACACTGTGCGTAAAAAAATCAATTGACAAAGTCACCAAATTTCAATTACCCTATGCTGCTCCTATGTTTATTTTTGTTAATACTGGTGATTGTTTGGATGAAATATTTTGGATTTTAAGAATTGGGGCTTGGGGGTAAGATAAGTTATAGGTGCCGGTCTGTCTCTGCATGTGTGCGGACTATGGTTTACCTGTTGTGGAGTTGACAGACTTGTGTTTACTAGTATTATATCGTGAATTGTAAGGAATTGCCTTCTGGAGCTTTAAAGGATATAGCATGTTTTGTATTTCCATGCAGTAAAGAGGAAAAAAATTATGAAAATGATTTTTCCTTAAATCTGTCGCTCTGTCTCATTTCATGCACTGTTATGATTTGTTTCTAATAGTAAAAACTGGTGATGTATTTTTCTGCCCTTACAAAATAAAGCTAATATTAGAGCCCCTTTGACCCCTCCTTTTTGCCTTTTAATTCAGTTATTTTTTAATTTTATTTATGGTACAGATATGTTTTGTAAATGAATTGTTACACCACAAAAACAAAGTACAAACACACACACATTGCAATGCTACTGTTCTGTAGAATACAATAAGTTTTTTTATATACAGTAAACTGTGTTTCTAGTCGTGTTTTTACAAACAAATAAATAAGGTTGAGGAGACTGCCTCATACAGTCTCCTCAACCTTATTTATTTGCTTGTAGAACCACATGGTGACTCTACCTAAGCTGATCAGAAAACCCTGCACTACACTGATGAGCCTCAAGAAAGGTAAAACCGGTCTATAGTTGGGAATCTGATCAGCTATTATCCTGGCTTCAGCTTCAAACCCAGTGGTAGAGCTGTAGCCTGTAGGATAAACCCATGTAAATGGGATCATTTTAAGAGTTTGGAATTAATTCCGTTAGTCGTGTTTTTAAAATAAACACACCAGTTTTACCAGTGCTAGGCAGCATTACATTATATTTTAAGGTATACATAAAGTTTTATCTAAAGAAACTAGCAGTTAAAATTAAGTTTCTACTGTTAATGTGTATATTCCAAAAAGGCATATCCTTGGGCTTATGACAGATAACTATGGTATAAATGTATAAAAAGTTGACTGAAGCATAAAGGGAACAGCAGTTCATGCTTAGTATGGGGGTGTTTTCTCAGAGTGGCTAGCATTAAACAGCAATTAGTAGCAGAGTTGAAACCAAGATAATACTTTTTCCCCATAGTTTCATACCAAACATCATCACAATGTAATAAAGTTCCAGGAAACAGAACAGGGGTGTGGAAACAGAACAAGAAACAACAATACTTCAGTCTATAAATCACCCTTTATTGGTTCTCATCATGACGTTTCAGGACCTAGTCCCTGTTTCAAGTGAGAGCATAAATCATTAGAAACAATTTACAATCATGTGAAAAAAATTAGGACACCCTATGAAAGCCAGTGTGTTTATGTAACATTCTTGGACATATGGATGTTTAATTTCAATTTTAACTAGAAAGGGAAGTTTGAGAACAAACTTAATGTTGGTTTGAAAAACGTGAAGTTACTGAATGAAATCTGGCTGTTGTTGGCTCCACCCAGTTTTTCTAACCTTGGATTACAATTATATAGTAAAAAAAATACTGTGCAAAGTCGGTCACTCAGTGACAAACTGCAAAGTTTGGGCACCCTGGCATAAATAGAGTTAAAATGACTTTTATATAAATGAAGCATTTTATATTAAAGCCAATGAAATAGATCAAATCTGATTGGCTGTTAGTGGCCCAATCTACTTTTCCTATTTTTGAACTGCAGTCCCGTGGTGACCAACTCTGTGAAGTTTGGGAACTCGGGCATAAAAATTGTTGGACTGACAACAATTTACATTTGCAAAATGTCAGAGCTCACACCTTGTAATAAATAATAGAGGTGCAAAGACACTGGAGAAAACCCATTCAGTAACTCCAAAAATAATCAAAAAGAGCAAAAAGTATCTGCACACTCAGAAAAAGTAAATGCTTAAAAGATAAATGTATTATTTACAAAATCGCATCATAAGAATGTGCCCAACGTGTTTTGTTTTAAACATTTTATTGAAGTTTTGCAGTAAACATGTAGGATAAATAATGACAAATAATTTTAATATAGGTTGTACAACAATAGTCACATTCGACCGTTTGTCCTTCAAAAAGATAAGAAATGAAGAAAATAGAATGCTTACAGAGAAACAAAATAAGTAATTTAAATAGAGAAAAACAAAAAAAAATTAACAAACTATGCCCTGTGGATAAACTATAAAAAGAAAAGTTACCTAGAGAGCAAAATCAAGGATAATTTTGCTTATATGTTCGTGAATTACATAGTTACATAGGGTTGAAAAAAGACCAGTGTCCATCAAGTTCAACCCATCCAAGTAAACCCAGCACACCTAACCCACACCTACCAACCTATACACTCACATACATAAACTATAAATACAACCATTAGTACTAACTGTAGATATTAGTATCACAATAGCCTTGGATATTCTGATTGATCAAGAACTCATCCAGGCCCCTCTTAAAGGCATTAACAGAGTCTGCCATTACCACATCACTAGGAAGGGCATTCCACAACCTCACTGCCCTCACCGTGAAAAACCACCTACGCTGCTTCAAATGGAAGCTCCGTTCCTCTAATCTAAAGGGGTGACCTCTGGTGCGTTGATTGTTTTTATGGGAAAAAAGAACATCCCCCAACTGCCTATAATCCCCTCTAATGTACTTGTATATATATATATGCAGCATTTTATAAATCTGATCCTTATTACTTATATCTATAGCATTAAAGAAAAATGACCATGTATTTTTAAAAGGGATCCTGGATTTAGGTTCACTTGTTTTTGCTTTGATGGCCTCTTGCCAGCTAAGCAGATTAAGATAAGAAATAATTTCTGTCATAGGAGGGGTTTCCTCTTTTACCCAATAATAAAATAATGCTTTTTTAGAGGCAGCCATAAACAAAAATAATAATTTATCAATTTTTTGTGCTAAGGAGACTGGTAAAATGCTTGATAACACCTCCTCTTTTTTAATGTGTAAAAGGGCGAAACTAGGAGATAACTTTATATTTAAATTAAACCTATGGTTCAAGAATCTTTCCACCATGTTCCAGAAGTTACCAATCTTTGGACAAGACCGTAGGTAGTGGAATAAATTAACACCAGTTTTGTTACATTTGGGGCAAAAAGAGTTTGTTTTAAAGCTCTTAAGAACAAAAAGTTTTCCATATCCTAGATGGACAAGTTTGAATTGCTGAATCCTCCAGCTTTCACAAAAATCAGATTGTTGAATTCATGCATAGACTTAACCAATTGCGAAGGGGATATAAAGTGTTGTAGATAAACAGACTACTTAGCAGACACATTCTCTAAGAGATGATTATCTTGGGTAATAACATCCCAGAATGTACCAGAAAGAATGTTGATTTTTATATTATGTTTGTCTTTAAATTCTAATATTGCCTCTGCCAGTCTATGTTTAGCGACAACCAAATTGCCTTTATTGTCAGTCACTGATAAACCACATTGGTAGGCTAAGTAAAAGTTTATCAATTTCAAGTAACTTGAATTTTTCTTTAAACAATGGCCAGGGAATTAAAGAATAATTGTTTGGATCTAGTAGGTCTTTCATCAATATGTTGTTTTTTTTCTCAGATGTTAGTAAAAAGGAAGAAGCCCTTAAAGGAACAGTAACATCAAAATATGAAAGCGTATTAAAGTAATTACAATATAATGCACTGTTACCCTGCACTGGTATAACTGGTGTGTTTGTCTCAGAAAGACTATTATAGTTTATATAAGCAAAGCTGCTGTGTAGCCATGGGGGCAGCCATTCGAATGAGAAAAGGCACAGGTTACTTAGCAGATAACAGATAAAATGCCATTGTATTCTGCAGAGTTTATTTGTTATCTGCTATGTAACCTGTGCCTTTTCTCCTTTTTTCCAGCTTGAATGGCTGCCCCCATGGCTACACAGTAGCTTATTTATATAAACTAAAGGAGCATTCTGTAGCAAATACACCAGTTTTACCAGTGCATGGCAACAGTACATTACATTTTAATTACTTTAAAACACTTTCATATTTTGGTGTTACTGTTCCTTTAATGGGTCAGAGGTTTTCAATAGAAGTTTAACTGGCATGAAGGGAGTTTGAGAGTAACTGAAGCCATGGCTGGAGAATAGATATTTCCATACAAAAATAGTGGCTCGATATAGAGGATTCCTTTTAATATCTCTTGGTAAATGACTCCATTTACTATGTAATGCAGAAAATATATCAGAATAAGATCCATTCAATAAAGTATCTTGTTATATCTTGTTATAACTATCCTTTCTCTAATGTATTTGTGTAGGTACTATGGTCAACAAACACCACTCACCAAGGTGATATTTATAGTATATTTAATGTGTGGAAAAGAGTCACAGAAGTTACATACAAATTACCAATGATTAAGCCAGTCAAAAACAATATTGACAACTTCCCAATACAATACAAAGTATGTATGTATTCATATAAAGTAATAAAAATGTATGCATGTGTGTTAGAGTAAATGTGTGTAAATGAGAGCATGTGAGTGTGTGTGTGTCTGTATATATATGAGACCAGCCTTTTGTTGCCGATATATATCCCTGTTGGAAAATTCCCCCACTGTATTACCCCTAAGACCATATGTTTCCAATCAATCACATTCCAGACTTAGGGAACAATGGGGTATGTGAGGTATAGTGTATGTATAGAGGTATAGAGTGGCAAGTCAGTTTGCACATTTGAAACATGTTAACCCATTCAGGCCTGGATACAACTTATTTTCCAATACCCAATATTTAACAAGCACACAGGTTAAAAGATCTAAAATTCGGTATTTTTAGACCACCAAGTTTAGCAGGTCCCCTTAATTTAGACAAAGCTATTTTCGATTTTTTTTCATTCCAAATAAATTTCACAAGTGCAGAATCTAACTTTCTAATATCTGAGTGTCTAATAAGTAAAGGTAAGTTGATTAAAGAATAAATCAGTTTACAAAAATTTATTGAAAAAGATCACCCTGCCTTTTAAATTTAATGGGGAATGCATCCATTTTTTACACATTGAGATGATATTATTAATGGCAGGAGTGATGTTCAAGGAATACAAATTATTTAAATCTATGGGAATAGTTAAGCCCAAATATTTGAGTTGTGTTTTTGGGTGTCTTAATTGCAGCTTTTTTAAAAGAGAGTTAGATATAGAGCCAAATGGATTCATTATCAGTTTTGTCAACATTTACTTTATATCCTGAAAAGGACTGAAAATTCACAAGCATATCAAAAACAGCTTTAAAGGACAATGAAAGGTTAATATAAATTAAAAGTAAGTCTAAAGGCATTCTTACTAGATCCATGCTTCTAAATTCCCAGATCCATGCTTGCTTCTCTAAGATATGGTGCTGGCAGCCTACAGCAGTGTGAAGACAACAGTGACATCACTGAAATCTCTCTGTCCTTCCTGTAGGCTGCCAGCGGCAGCCTTCCTATTCTCTGAGCATGTGTGTAACTTGATCCTTTCTCCTGTTCTGAGCTACACATGCCCACCAGCCAATCAGAAGCGGATCTGGCAGAGGGGAGGGGGGGAGGGAATAAAACACATGTGCATTATGAAGCAAGGAGGAAAAGGAATGGAGAATACCTTTTTAGAGATGGCTGCCTGTTCTAGAAAATGTGAAGTAAGTGTGACTGAGTAAATATTTGATTAGGTGAGCCAAAAGTGTGACATTTTTACTAAAAAATAGGAGGACTATTGGGCAGTATGCTTTTTAAATTTTGACTTGCATTCTCTTTTAAGAGAGTTATTGGGATTTTTTTTATGATAAGCAGCAAGTCATCTGCAAATGCTAGTACCTTAAGTTGCTACTTGTTTCTTTCTAACTGCAAGATCCCCCAAATTTCTTTGGAACAATTACAAGATCTTAATGGACCAATTTTAATTGAAGAAGTTATTTATGCCATTGATAATTTAAAATCTAGAAAAGGGGGTGATCCTGATGGCCTCCCCCCTACTTTTAACCTTGGAAAGCCTTATAAGAATTGAAAGCTCTAATCAATGGTTCTAAAGCTATATTAAATAACAAGGGAGATAAGGGGCAGACTTGTCTAGTCCCCTTAAAAACTTTTAAAGGTTTGGATTGGGCACCTCCTAAAATGACTTGAGTTTTGGGATTAAAGTTAAGATATTGAATGTAATGATAAAATGGGCCATTAATACCAAATAAATCCAAACAACTGAAAAGATGGTCCCAAATCAAATTATCAAAAGCTTTCTCAGCATCAATATTAATTATGGAGCAAGGAATCTTATGTTTCGTGGTAAGAATTATTATATTGAGTAAAGCTCTTATGTTCTTAACCCCTGATCTATTTTTAATAAAACCGTTTTGAGCTTTGGAGATAACAGAAGGAAGGATCAGGGACAATTTATCAGCCAAAATTTTTGATAATAACTTAATATCTGATTTATAACTTAATATCTGATTTAATAGAGATATTGGCCTATAAGATGAGGGGAGAGAAAGATCTTTATCTTTTTTCGGTATAACTTTAAGGCTAGAAAGTTCACTAGAGGGAAGTTTTTTACCGGATAGTAGAATGTCATTAAAAAGATTAGTTAGGAAAGGAGACATTTTGTCATTCAGAAGTTTATAAAAAGTAGGGGGGAGGCCATCAGGACCACCCCCCTTTTCTAGATTTTAAATTATCAATGGCATAAGTAACTTCTTCAATTAAAATTGGTCCATTAAGATCTTGTAGTTGTTCCAAAGAAATTTGGGGGATCTTGCAGTTAGAAAGAAACAATGTCTTTGTCTCAGAGTTGTTATGAGTGTTATGTGAGTATAGCTTTTTATAGTAATTTTTGAATATATCAACTATTTTATTTGGATCATTAGTTAATACATTGTTTTTATCTTTAATTCTAATTAGTTTAGTATGTCTATTATGTAATTTTGTTAGATTGAAAAGCATATAATTAGCTTTGTTATTTAAATTACTATATTTAGCATGTAAATATGAAGCAAAAAAGGTGTTTCTAAAGTCAATCCTGGCCTTGAGGTCTTCAGTAACTTTTTTGTATTTTAACATAGTAACATAGTAAGTTGGGTTGAAAAAAGACATACGTCCATCAAGTTCAACCATAATGCCTATACCTAACCTGCCTAACTACAAGTTGATCCAGAGGAAGGCAAAAAACCCCATCTGAAACCTCTCTAATTTGCCTCAGAGGGGAAAAAATTCCTTCCTGACTCCAAGATGGCAATCGGACCAGTCCCTGGATCAACTTGTACTAAGAGCTATCTCCCATAACCGTGTATTCCCTCACTTGCTAAGAATCCATCCAGCCCCTTCTTAAAGCTATATAATGTATCAGCCAGTACGACTGATTCGGGGAGGGAATTCCACAACTTCACAGCTCTCATAGTAAAAAATCCTTTCCGAATATTTAAATGGAACCTCCCTTCTTCTAAACTGAGTGGGTGCCCTCGTGTCCGTTGGAAGGACCTACTGGTAAATAAAACATTAGAGAGGTTATTATATGATCCCCTTATATATTTATACATAGTTATCATGTCACCTCTTAAGCGCCTCTTCTCCAGTGTAAACAGACCCAACTTGGCCAGTCTTTCTTCATAACTGAGACTTTCCATACCCTATACCAGCTTAGTTGCCCTTCTCTGGACCCTCTCTAACTCAATCATGTCCCGTTTGAGCACTGGAGACCAAAACTGAACAGCATATTCTAGATGGGGCCTTACCAGTGCTCTGTAAAGGGGAAGAATAACCCCCTCCTCCCGTGAATCTATACCCCTTTTAATACAGCTCAAAACCTTGTTTGCCCTTGCAGCTGCTGCCTGGCATTGCTTGCTACAGCCAAGTTTATTATCTACAAGGACTCCAAGATCCTTCTCCATTATGGATTTGCCTAGTGCAGTCCCATTAAGGTTATATGGGGCTTGCATATTTTTACATCCCAGGTGCATGACCTTACATTTATCCACATTAAATCTCATCTGCCACTTAGCTGCCCAGATTGCCAGTTGGTCAAGATCCTGCTGCAGGGATGTCACATCCTGGATAGAATTGACTGGTCTGCAGAGTTTTGTGTCATCTGAAAACACTGATACATTACTCATAATACCCTCCCCTAAGTCATTTATGAACAAATTAAACAAAAGTGGACCCAGTACAGAACCCTGAGGGACCCCACTGAGAACCTTACTCCAAGTAGAGAATGTGCCATTAACAACCACCCTCTGTACCCGATCCTGTAGCCAGTTTTCTATCCATGTGCAAACGACTTCACTAAGACCAATAGACCTTAGCTTAGAAAGCAGTCGTTTGTGGGGAACGGTATCAAATGCTTTGGCAAAATCCAAATAGATTATATCTACTGCATCCCCACTGTCCAGCTTCTTACTTACCTCATCATAAAAAGCAATTAAATTGGTCTGACATGACCTGTCCTTCATAAAGCCATGCTGATTACTGCTCATAATGCCATTCTCCACTACATAATTTTGAATGTGATCCCTTAACAAGCCTTCAAATAACTTGCCCACCACGGATGTCAAACTTACAGGCCTATAATTGCCAGGCTGAGATCTTACTCCCTTTTTAAATATGGGAGTGACATTCGCCTTCTTCCAATCCCTAGGTACCATACCTGATGAGAGCGAGTCTGAGAATATCAGAAACAAGGGCCACTGCAATTCTGCCCCTAGCTCTCTCAGTACCGAGGGTGTATTCCATCTGGCCCAGGTGCCTTGTTTACATTTATCGTGTGTAACCCTTTAAGCACCATATCCTGTGCCAACCACTGTGTAGTTGGAGCTGAGGCAACAGTGAAGCTATTGGGTGAGACTTGGCCCACTGGCTCCTCTACTGTATACACAGAAGAAAAGAACTGGTTAAGCACATATGCCTTTTCTGTATCCGCTGTAACCATATTGTTATTATAACTCAATGGGGCCACACCCTCAACCTGCATCTTTTTACTATTAATATACTTAAAAAACTTTTTGGGGTTAGTCTTGGCCTCGGCCGCGATGCGCTCCTCATTTTCTATCTTTGCCTTCCGGATTGCTGTTTTACAACACTTGTTATAGTGTTTATATTCATTAAACGCAGCTACTGTCCCCTCTGACTTATATTTCTTAAAAGCTTTCCTTTTTTTCCCTATTAACTTCTTTACCTCAGAGTTAAGCCACATGGGGTGATTCTTAACACTTCTACTTTTTCTTATTAATGGAATGAATTGAGAACAGTAATGATTTAATATCATTTTAAATGACAACCATTTCTGCTCTGTGTTTTTATCAGAAAACATAATGCCCCAATCTATGCCCTGAAGCGCTGCCCTTAAGGAGCTAAAATTTGCCTTCCTAAAATTCAGTGTCTTTGTTGCCCCCGTGTAAATTTGTTTCCTGCACCAAACATCAAATGAAATAACATTATGGTCACTATTACCCAGGGGTTCAACCACTTGCACATTTGCTATACGTTCTGGGTCATTAGAGATCACTAGATCTAGTATAGCATTGTTCCTGGTTGGCTCCTCAACAACCTGTGACATAAAGTGGTCGTGCAGCAAGTTTATAAACTTGTTCCCATTTACTGTCCTGGCAGTTCTATTGCCCCAGTCAATATCAGGGTAATTAAAATCCCCCATTATTATCACTTGCCCCAAACTAGCAGCCTTTTCTATTTGCAACAGGAGCTGGGCCTCCCCCTTTTCGCTTACATTAGGGGGGTCTATAGCATACCCCTACAATTAGCTTTACTATCTGTGAGAAGCTCAACCCATAAGGATTCAGCTCCCTCTGTTACCCCCATAACTTCCTCCTTAATATTTGCTTTTAAGTCGTGCTTAATGAACAGACACACTCCTCCTCCTTTCCTATTGCCCCTGTCCCTCCGAAACAATGTATACCCCCCAATATTAACAGCCTAGTCATGAGACTCATTCAACCAAGTTTCAGCAACACCAATCACATCATATTTCCGCTCCAACGCCAGTACCTCCAGCTCTCCCATTTTACCAGTCAGACTCCTTGCATTGGTAAACATACATTTAATACTGGTTCCGGCGTGAGAATGATGTGTAAACAACTTATGGGCCTCCCTGCCATTATCAGTATCCCGAAGCAAGTCTCCTCCCCCAATTTTCCTTACTATGCCCACTACCTCATCTATCCTGTCTACCACAGAATTTCCCGCTGCACCCTCCCCCCCCACTCCTAGTTTAAAATCTCCTCCAACCCTCTAGCCATCTTTTCCCCCAAAGCAGCTGCCCCATCATCATTGAGGTGCAGCCCATCCCTGGCAAAGAGCCTGTAGCCGATTGAGAAATCAGCCCAGTTCTGGAGAAACCCAAAGCCCTCCTCCCTGCACCAATCTCTCAGCCACGCATTAATCTCCCTGAGCTCCCGCTGCCTTCTTAATGTTGCTCGTGGCACAGGTAATATCTGAGAAAATTACCTTGGAAGTCCTCGCCCTCAACTTTGCACCTAGCTTTTTAAAATTGTTCTTGAGGACTTCCTCCCCTCCTCTAACTTTGTCATTGGTACCTATGTGTACCAAGACCGCCGGGTCTTCCCCAGCCCCTCCCAACAATCTGTCCACTCGTTCCACCACATGCCGAACCCTAGCACCAGGCAAGCAACACACAGTTCGGCATGTAGGGTCTTTGCGACAAATTACCCTATCCACCTTTCTAATAATTGAATCCCCTACAACTATAACCTGCCTTCCCTTCCTAGCACTACTCCCCCCACCTGTATTAGAGGTGCCGGCTCCCAGGGTGCTCTGAGAGTCAGCCTGCTCCATACACGCCAGCTCAGAGCTGCCTTCCCCAGCATCTTCACCTAACGCGGCAAATCTGTTGGTTTGTACAAGCTTTGAACCAGCCCCCCTACCCTTGTGTCCCCTACTGCCCCTCTTAACTGTTACAAATTTGTCTCCCTCATTAACCTCCACTGTCCCTTCTCCCCCCCCCACTACACCGGCCCCTGCCAGTGGTTGCTCAGTGAGCCTCCTGTTCTCCCCTATGTTTGCAGCTGCCCTCAGTGCTGCCAGTTCCCCCCTTAGATTCTGCACCTCAGATTCCAAGAGGAAAACCCACCTGCATCTCTCACAAGTAAATGCTGCATGGAACTGCTGCTCCAGGACCACATACATGCGACAAGATGCACACTGAGTAACACCAGCAATCATACTGCAACTCATATTGCAACTGGGTACTTACAGTCTCCCGAGTGCAATCCCTTGTATAGTGCCTTTTAAGTTTCAAACGCCTGCTATACACTTAAATTTACATGCAACACTTTAGATTACATGCAACACTCGCTAGCAGCTCCCAAACTCGCTGTGCAGTCAGAAACTTATTGAGGTTCAAACCAAACAGCCAAATGTCTGTTGAGAATTTACCAGATTTACTCCACCCCCTTAATTAGTATGCTCAATCAGCCAGGTAGCACTTACAAGTCACACAGCAGTTAGTTAATTGCACTTACTTTCTCCTTTCAACCAGCACTCCCAGCATGCACAGTAAACCCCAAACGCCTTTTTTGTTTTAAACGCCTGCTATACACTTAAATTTACATGCAACACTTTAGATTACATGCAACACTCGCTAGCAGCTCCCAAACTCGCTGTGCAGTCAGAAACTTATTGAGGTTCAAACCAAACAGCCAAATGTCTGTTGAGAATTTACCAGATTTACTCCACCCCCTTAATTAGTATGCTCAATCAGCCAGGTAGCACTTACAAGTCACACAGCAGTTAGTTAATTGCACTTACTTTCTCCTTTCAACCAGCACTCCCAGCATGCACAGTAAACCCCAAACGCCTTTTTTGTTTTAAACGCCTGCTATACACTTAAATTTACATGCAACACTTTAGATTACATGCAACACTCGCTAGCAGCTCCCAAACTCGCTGTGCAGTCAGAAACTTATTGAGGTTCAAACCAAACAGCCAAATGTCTGTTGAGAATTTACCAGATTTACTCCACCCCCTTAATTAGTATGCTCAATCAGCCAGGTAGCACTTACAAGTCACACAGCAGTTAGTTAATTGCACTTACTTTCTCCTTTCAACCAGCACTCCCAGCATGCACAGTAAACCCCAAACGCCTTTTTTGTTTTAAACGCCTGCTATACACTTAAATTTACATGCAACACTTTAGATTACATGCAACACTCGCTAGCAGCTCCCAAACTCGCTGTGCAGTCAGAAACTTATTGAGGTTCAAACCAAACAGCCAAATGTCTGTTGACCAAACAGCCAAATGTCTGTTAAAGCATTCTTCAAAGAGGGAAATTGATTAAGGCGAAGATATAAATCTTTTTGTCTTTTACTTAAGTTTAGAAAGTTTTTTTGTACCTTACGATAATAATGAGACCTAAAAGATAAAATCTGTCCCCTAATCACAGCTTTCCAAGTTTCCCAAAATAATGGGAGATTATCTAAATGGTCTTTATTATCAATTAAAAACATATCCCATCTACCTTGAAGCATTTTGATGAAGTCAGGGTTGTCTTTCAAAGGACTAGGGAAGGACCAAGAAACAAAACTTTTAGATGTTGTTGAATTGGAGAACTGGATAGAAACTGGCGCATGGTCAGATATATCAATGTTACCTATATCAGCTCTTATAATTTTACTTAGTAAATTATTTGACATCAAAATATAATCTATTCTAGTTCCTATATTGTGGGAGAGGAGAAAAAGGTAAAGTCTTTCTCTGTTGGATGGAAAAGACTTTAAAGAATTCATGTAAAAGTTTAGATATTTTGAAATGATCTTTAAATTTCCAGTCAGTTCTGTCAAGGGACCATAAATAAGATTAATTTAAGTCACCTGCTAAAATTAGATTAGTATGGGGAAGTGAAGACATTTGTTGTTTAAGCCAGGGAGAAGTATTCATTTTTGGCATTATTTGGCCAACGTGTTTCAATGCCCCTCCTTCATCAGGGCAAGGGCAGCATTTTACATTTCACCATTGAAAGTAAATAGGTGAAAAGTGATTGGCTGTTGGTGTCTCCACCCACTATTTGTAACTTTGAACAGCAAATACCCAGTGACTAACTTTGCAAAGTTTAATAACACTAGAATTGATACTTAAATAATGGCATCAGTTTAACCCTTTTAATGCCAGCCATTTATGTCACAAGTGGAACTTGTATTACCGGACAGTTTTAGGACATTTTGCACTGTTTCGCTTTAGGGGCCTTTCCTCTGGGGGACTTTTAGTTTACCCAGGAAAACAATATATTGTTTTTTTTTCAGGACAACCTAAGCTTTCAAAATATGGAAGAATTTTTATATAATTCTTATTCTATAACAAGATATAGGGTTCTAAATCTCTAAAAAATGGAAAAAAAATATTTTCCATAATATAAATACATACCAGAAACAAAAAATATTTTATGCATGACAATACAACTTATTTGGAAAGTCCAAAGTCTTCTGAAAGTGCTAATACCAAATATGTGTAGTTTTATGAAGATTTCTCACTTGTACAGGTCAAAAACTCCCAGCAGTACACTATCAAATTTCCAAAGCACTGTTCCAAAAAGCTGCATACTTTATTTCAAGGCCAAAAATTCCACTAACAGAAGGTTTATCCCAGAAAATTACACATTTATAGGTAGAACTGTCTGTCTACTCCAAACTAACAAGTTGCAATGCTTTCCTAAAGTTATTGGTTTTTATCAAAATTTGTGAACTTTTAGAAAAATCACTTCAAACCTTCATCTATAGTATCTTATCTCCTACAGTAACCAAATAAAACACCCTAAATTTGAACACCAGGGGTCCACTGAACAGTTTGATACCCGATATGTATAGGTTTACCTAAGTATGTGGCATGTAGGGGGCCCAGTGTGAACATACACCATGCAATCTATCATTACTGTCATTTCAGCTCCTGCAAAATCAACATATTAACATCATTTTATGTGGGATAAAGCTACGAAAAAGTAAGCTTACCCCAGAAAGCCATATATTTTTGTAAAGTACACATTACCCTGAATCTAATATGAGTACCCATGTCTCTCTACTCCAAAGTACCAAGCCACAAAGCTTTTTTAAATGTAGCAATTTTGATGAGATTTCCAAAAATCCCCTCAAAGCTTCCACTTTGCAGCATCTTATCTCCCACATAGCATTAAGCACCAAGATAAAACACCCTGAATTTGAATGCCAGGGGTCCACTAGACATTTTGATGCCCAATATGTATAGGTTTACCTAAGTATGTGGCATGTAGGGGCCCCAGTGTGAACATACACCATGCAATCTATCATTTCTGTCATTTCAGCTCCTGCCAAATTAACACATTTACATTATTTTATGTGGGATAAAGCTACAAAAAAGTACGCTCACACCAGAAAGTCATATATTTTTACAAAGTACACATTCCCCCGAATCTAAAATGGATACTGTAATATTCAATATCAGAGTTGCTCCTGGGCTTATGAGGCAAACAGTGATTCTGGGCTCAGGAATGAGTATAACATCCACAGAAGATTGCTATCCTGTCATAAAATGCGGTTTCTTTCAAGTCTATCTCCTAAATGTGTTATGTAAATCAGAAACACCTGTGATGGACAAAAGAGGATACCCACAGGCCGGCACCGAATAACGGCCATAATTGTAAAACAAAGGTGGTGTCCAGGAAGGAATGGCATGGGAGAGAACAACAACAAAGGGATGCCCAGCAGGAACAAAAGGCAATAAATAACCCTTTGCTTATACCCTTAAGGTGGTAGAACAGGTTTCAGACCCTGGGAATAAGGGTCAGGCATGGAAATCACTACCTATAAAACACTGCCACATACAGGACATTTCTACTACCATTATTTGGTCAACACTGACTTCTACAGGGCACAACTAACTTGGAGGTTACTATGGATCATCATATGACATCAACTTGATTGGCTGGGACTTCTCTAGGGTGTGACTACTTTTTGACACGGGTGGAGTTTTGGATGTGAATAAGTTTGAATTCATCTGATTTTGTATATAAGATAGCTCAAAGAGAGGCCATAATAGACTTAGATATACTTAGGTAGACTTAGGTACAGGTATATACTTTACACATTGCATCTATACTTGAAACTCTGTTATTTTGTTATTATTTTGTTTTATTTTACTTTACTTAAATAGTCAATTGACTTCTGGCTTAAAGCTGGAGTACCCTTAGATCTATAAGGTAAAACCAGACACCTCCAAGAAGATAGTGAGCGAGGGAAACAGTTTCTTATGTCTCATGTGAAGAGGAAGTAGCCTTGGCCTGGATCTAGGATCCATATTAGATTGGTTTATTTAGGAGTATGGTCAGTCATATTTAAAGAATAGTCACAACTGTGTTGTATTTTCTGAATGTTGTATGTTTGTTGTAGTAACCCAATTAATGAGGTATAAGTATGCTTTTTAGATTAAAGAATTTGCAGAACAGAAGGAACTCATTTGGTATACAAAACAGGTGCAGCTTAGAGAAGAGTTAGATAAATTTGGTCAGTCTCTTGCTGTTGCTGTTACTTGTTCTGGTAAATGTGACTGTGAGGACCTAAGAGATGAGGTGGATAGGTTAACAGTAAAAAACAGTAAAATGGAAGAAAAGTTAGAAGAATGTGAAGAAATGTATAGGTTAACAGAATAACAGGTTTCCTCATTAGAAAATAATGAAGAACATAATGAGGTGGTAATTTTGTCACTGAAAATTGCAAAAGCTCAGTTGGTGGAGAAAGAAAAATGTATTAAGTTTCTTAAAGGAGAATGCAAGTCAAAATTTAAAAAGCATACTGTCCAATAGTCCTCCTATTGGTTAGTAAAAACACCACACTTTTGGCTCACCTAATCAAATATTTACTCAGTCATACTTACTTCACATTTTCTAGAACAGGCAGCCATCTCTAAAAAGGTATGTGTTTCATTCCCTCCCCCCTCCCCTCTGCCAGATCAGCTTCTGATTGGCTGGTGGGCATGTGTAGCTCAGAATAGCAGACAGGATCAAGTTACACACATGCTCAGAGAATAGGAAGGCTGCCGCTGGCAGCCTACAGGAAGGGAAGAGAGATTTCAGTGATGTCACTGTAGACACTGCTGTAGGCTGCCAGCAGCATATCTCAGAGAAGCAAGCAGGGATCTGGGAATTTAGATATGCAGTAAGTATTTAAACAGAATGCTTTTAGACTTACTTTTAATTTATATTAAGCTTTCATTGTCCTTTAAATCACATCTCCTGCTTTTCTGTACTTTATGGCAAACAAGTGTACGTTTATAGACTATGCCACCAGAATTGCCTTTAAAAATGCTAATTCCTACCATACATTTTTAAATATTTTTAAAGACTGAATTCAGGAAAAAAGTCAGGATGTTAAGATCCAAAAGAGAGTCTTTGCATTTATCAGAAATGAGGGAAAACGCAGATTTGGTAGGTGTCATGCACGGTATTCCCGCCGCCCCACTAGACCACCAGGTACTCCAAGTACATAGTAAGTTGGGTTGAAAAAAGACATACGTCCATCATGTTCAACCATAATGCCTATATATAACCTGCCTAACTACTAGTTGATCCAGAGGAAGGCAAAAAACCCCATCTGAAGCCTCTCTAATTGGCGCAAAGGGGAAAAAATTCCTTCCTGACTCCAAGATGGCAATCGGACCAGTCCCTGGATCAACTTGTACTAAGAGCTATCTCCCATAACCCTGTATTGCACTTGCTAAGAATCCATCCAGCCCATTCTTAAAGTTATATAATGTATCAGCCAGCACGACTGATTCGGGGAGGGAATTCCACAACTTCACAGCTCTCACAGTAAAAAATCCTTTCCGAATATTTAAACGGAACCTCCCTTCTTCTAAACAGAGTGGGTGCCCTCGTGTCTGTTGGAAGGACCTACTGGTAAATAAAACATTAGAAAGGTTATTATATGATCCCCTTATATATTTATACATAGTTATCATGTCACCTCTTAAGCGCCTCAATAATGTCTCGTTTGAGCACTGGAGACCAGAACTGGACAGCATATTCTAGATGGGTCCTTACCAGTGCTCTGTAAAGGGGAAGAATAACCCCCTCCTCCTGTGAATCTATACCCCTTTTAATACAGCTCAAAACCCTGTTTGCCCTTGCAGCTGCTGCCTGGCATTGCTTGCTACAGCCAAGTTTATTATCTACAAGGACTCCAAGGTCCTTCTTCATTATGGATTTGCCTAGTGCAGTCCCATTAAAGGAACAGTAACACCAAAAAATGAAAGTGTATAAAAGTAATTACAATATAATGTACTGTTGCCCTGCATTGCTACAACTGGTGTGTTTGCCTCAGAAAGACTACTATAGTTTATATAAGTTAAGCTGCTGTGTAGCCATGGGGGCAGCCATTCAAAGGAGAAAAGGCACAGGTTACTTAGCAGATAACAGATAAATCCCCATTATAAGGGGCTTATCTACTAGTTATCTGCTATGTAACCTGTGCCTTTTCTCCTTTTTTCCAGCTTAAATGGCTGCCCCCATGGCTACACAGCAGCTTATTTATATAGTAGCTTTTCTGTAGCAAAAACACCAGATTTTTGCAGAGCAACAGCACATTATATTTTAATTACTTTAAAACACTTTTTGATGTTACTGTTCCTTTAAGGGTATAAGTGGCTTGCATACTGTTACAGTGGGAAATGCTATAGGTGTGGCAACACAGGACATGTTATAAAGGATCGCAGAGTTTTTAAAGAATGATTCTATAGAACAGACAACAAAAGGCCCAATTTAATGCAGCATCAGGAGAAAATAAACGGACTGGTGCTACAGTATATGGTCCACTCCTAAAAGAACTTCAGAAAATGAATATCAAAATAGCTGAGAACCCAGAGGAATACAGCAATCCTGTTCCTAGCAACCCATATTTAAAATAATGGGGATGTCAGGCCCCTGCAATGTCCCTAGTATGCCACCTCAATAGGGACACGGAAGGTAGACCCAGTATTCAAGGTGCGTTAGGTGACCATTGTACAAAAATGATTTTGGATACTGGTGCAGCTATCTCCCTTACAGATTTAAATAACAAAGAATATCCCAACAGCATACAAATTAATCTCAGAGGTTTTGATGGTCATTTAGTCCCTTCAAAACAATCCTTGACAATTAACATCACAATGGGGGAGCTGAGATTGAGCATAGTCTATGGCTGTCCCCCACACATAAGGGTACAATTGTAGGCTCTGACATAATGAAAGCACATGGTCTGATCATTGTTTTGGTGAACTGGATACTTTGGAAAGGATCCCACTACAAGGGTACAGTGCACATAATCACAGATAACTATGGTATATCATCCTTTAATAATGATGACTGTTTGGTCCCTCCCTCCCTTTTACAGACAGAGGACAGAGTGTTGGCTAACATTTTGTGGCAGTATAGGGAAGTGTGGGCAACATCAAAGAATCAATGTGGCAGAGTTTCAAATATGGTTGTCAAGGTGGAGGGACCAGACCCACCACACCAAAAACAATATAAGATACCACCAGAAGGCTTGCCATATATACAAAAAACTGTTGAAAATTAGTTGTCACAGGGAGTCATTAGGGAGTCATTACAGGCCACAATCATCATTGTGGCCTGTAAAGAAGCCAAATGGTACCTGGCGTCTCCCAATTGATTATAGCGCACTAAACAAATACACTCCACCTGTCACAAATGTAGTGGCAAAAATGCTAGATCTGATGACAGCTCTTAAACCAACGTCAACTGTGTACAGTTCAGTTGATGTTTCACATGGATTTTTTTCCACTCCCGTACATGCTGACAGCCAATATAAGTTTGATTTTACCTTAATCAAAATATCTAAAATATCACAGTCTGAGCTGGTAGTATGAGAGTCTTACCCGTGATAGAGGTGGGTTCGGGTGCTCATGCTCCAGACCTTCAGCTTAGGGAGCCATAAATCACACATAGAGAAAATTATGGACAGGCACTCCGATTCCCAGAAAGTAGTATATCAACAGCAGCAGTCAAATTAAATGTAAAAAAAAGTATATAAATTTATTTAATCCATATATAAAAGAAAAACACAAAGCCTTACGCATTTCCTACCAGTAGGGTACTTAATCATAGGCTGACAGACAGTTACAACATTCACAGTATTTAAAGTCAAAGTGGCCAATGGAAAAGCTCTAAAATTGGCCAGTCACAGACATCATGTAATTATACAATTAAATGTCAAGTTGTGAGGAGTTAAAAGGTTTTATATAAGGATTTGAAGTAAATGACAATTGAGAGAGTGTAAATCCAATTTTTTAGGCAAATTATACATAACAAGTTACATCATAATCAAAGTTGAGACCATTCAGTTGTCTAGTATTGAGAAAAAATATCCAGGGTTAGCCTCTCTCTGTAATTGTTCTAAATGTAAGAGCATTTTCCTTTCACAGAAGTTGGACACACTAGATTGTAGAAAGTTGGGAGCAATCAAGTTGCTCCCAACTTTCACGTCATCAGGTGGGTCAGGATTATTTTCAAAAAAGTGTTTACGTAATAAGAGTTTTCTCACAAATCTATTGACATCAGTTAAAGTCAAAGTTTTTGACAGGACAGAAATTTAAACCTTTTTCTAGGATGCTGATTTCATCGACATTGAGAGTTCTTGTTGAGAGATTCAATATCTTTTCCTCTTTCTTTCTCGTAGGGGGTATTTCGATCATCTGGTGGGCTCCTCTTCCTCTCCTGACTCGCTTGAATGATGATTTTTTTTCTTTTTCCATTTCGACCAAGGGCCTTGTCTGTTTTTTTGCGTGATGAGTGGATTTTGATCTGGTATCTTCCACAGAGAAGGTATCTTTCATACGTATGTCTCAAATTGTTTGTGAAGAAAGAGGAGAGGAGGGGCAGCCACCAGAATCTGATTCATAATTGCTTTCATAGCTATATAGGTCTGTGCCTGAAAAACTCTTTTATCTTTGGGAGATTTAAGAATAGATTTATGTGCAGAGCTTCTATTTTTAAACATATTATGTCTCTTTTGGTTACCAATGGATTGAGTCCAATTATAGATGGAGTTTGTATCGTAATCTTTTTTTATCCCTATTAAATTTATTTCTTTTATTTTCCATTATGGCGTTTATCCAATTTTGTTAGTTAAATTTTCTGAAAGTTTTAATTAGTCCGAGTGCTCAATAAGGTCTGTGTGGCCAGTGTCGGACTGGCCCACCAGGATACCAGGAAAACTCCCGGTGGGCCCAGGGGTCAGTGGGCTCTCCTGCTCCTAACCATTTGGCCTACTTCATGATCATTTCCTATTTCTGAATGGGAACAAAGAGGATAAATGTGGATAGATGCTAGCATGTAAATAAAAGAGACTTGGAGAATAAAGTGGTTGAGTAAGGAAAGGATTAAAAATGGTTGGAGAGTGGGCCCATGGTCTAAGGTTTTCTGGTGGGCCCCTGGGGTCCCAGTCCGACACTGTGTGTGGTTATCTTTTAGTTGTGAAATATCAACTTTTAACTTTTCGTATGTGTAACGTTCTTTATCAACTAAAAGGTTCATTAGCCTTAGAGAGCATTCGGAAAGTATTTTATTCCATTGATCCATGAATTCTGGATCAGAGGAAAGTGAAGTAGGATACTTTTTGATTCTAAGACCTCTAGGGATCATATTAAGAGATATGTATTTTTCAAAAGTAGCTATTTCCCACCAAGAGTGTAATTCTTTCATGGAGAGTAAATGTGTTAAAGTATTCACGTAATGTAGGGACCGGTTGATAAGGTTCCTGTGAAAAGATCCTATCAAATTTTTGTTTCTGAGTAGAACTACTACTAGTGGGATCAATTAATAAAAAAGGAGACAAATAAGAAATGTATATGGAAGCAATATGTTGAAAAGAGACTGTTTTAGAAAAAAAGTCTATATGAAAAAAATTGAGCAAATTTTTGAAAGAACACACAAATAGTTTGCCTAATAATAAGAATAACACTTGAAGTATAGACATGTATATATATTACAGACTGTCTGCTAGATTAGTGTAAAAGATTTAAAAATTATAGGTGGAAGCGCTTATTTAAAGGAGAAGGAAAGGCAAAGTCACTTGGGGGTGCCAAAATGTTAGGTGCCCCCAAGTGACTTCAATCGCCTACCATTTACCCCGGGCTGGTGCCCCTGTTCGGAGAGGACAGCACCAGCCTGGGGTAGCTGCCAGTGCTTCCTCGTTCCTGTCTTGCCGTGCGCGCATGCACAGTAGAGTGAAAAGCTGAACTTTAACAGAGAAGTCGGAAAAATATCATAGTCTGAGCTGGTAGTATAAGAGTCTTACCAGTGATAGACAGGGCCGCCATCAGGGGGGCACAGGGGGGACAATCGTCCCGGGCCCGGGCGTTTTTAGCTTTAAAGGGGGCCCGGCTCGGGCCCCCTTTAATCAAGTCCAGGCCCTGTCTTTCGTTGCGTCCTTCCCTATGTGCCGCGGCTCCCTTCTACTTCTGCGCTTTTATAAGGTTGCGCCCCGTGCGTGCTGACGTCACACGCACGGGGCGCAACCTTATAAAAGCGCAGAAGTAGAAGGGAGCCACGGCACATAGCGAAGGATGCAACGAAAGACGGGGCCCGGACTTGATTAAAGGGGGCCCGATCGAGGCCCCCCCTTTAAAGCTAAACATGCCCGGGTCTCTTCAAGTATCCTTTCTATTTTGATTTACCCCTGTAATATGGCAAATAAAAAACAAAAAACAAACTAAAATGCAGTGAAATATTTTTTTTTTTACCCGTTAACACTTATTTTAGTTAATTGTGTGTGTTATGTGATTTTTTTTTTTTTTTAACATTGGTTTGCAATTACAAAGCATGAGTAATTCAAGAAAGATGAAAAGCAGGTCATGTAGCACTTTGTATGGTATTGCATGAATGCTATGCAGACTGGAATAATTTTTTTTTTTGGACAGCTTCCTGGGGGGGGGGGGGGGGCTGGGGGGAGCCAGAGGATGCTGGGGGTGCCCTTGGGGAAGCAGGAGGATGCTGGGGGGGGGAGCTGGAGGATGCTTGGGGGGGCCTGGGAGGAAGCAAAAGGATGCTGGGGGGTTGGAGCAGGAGGATGATTGGGTGGCCTGGGAAGAAACAGGAGGATGCGTTTGAAACTAAAAAGGCACTATACAAGGGATTGCACTCGGGACACTGTAAGTACCCAGTGGCAATACGAGTTCCAGTATGATTGCTGGTGTTACTCAGTGTGCATCTTGTCGCATGTATGTGGTCCTGGAGCAGCAGTTCCATGCAGCATTTACTTGTGAGAGATGCAGGTGGGTTTTCCTCTTGGAATCTGAGGTGCAGAATCTAAGGGGGGAACTGGCAGCACTGAGGGCAGCTGCAAACATGGGGGAGAACAGGAGGCTCACTGAGCAACCACTGGCAGGGGCCGGTGTAGTGGGGGGTGGAGAAGGGACAGTGGAGGTTAATGAGGGAGACAAATTTGTAACAGTTAAGAGGGGCAGTAGGGGACACAAGGGTAGGGGGGCTGGTTCACAGCTTGTACAAACCAGCAGATTTGCCGCTTTAGGTGAAGATGCTGGGGAAGGCAGCTCTGAGCTGGCATGTATGGAGCAGGCTGACTCTCAGAGCACCCTGGGAGCTGGCACCTCTAATACAGGTGGGGGGAATAGTGCTAGGAAGGGAAAGCAGGATATAGTTGTAGGGGATTCAATTATTAGAAAGGTGGATAGGGTAATTTGTCGCAAAGACCCTACATGCCGAACTGTGTGTTGCTTGCCTGGTGCTAGGGTTCGGCATGTGGTGGAACGAGTGGACAGATTGTTGGGAGGGGCTGGGGAAAGACCTGGCGGTCTTGGTACACATAGGTACCAATGACAAAGTTAGAGGAGGGGGGGAAGTCCTCAAGAATGATTTTAAAAAGCTAGGTGCGAAGTTGAGGGCGAGGACTTCCAAGGTAATTTTCTCAGAGATATTACCTGTGCCACGAGCAACATTAAGAAGGCAGCAGGAGCTTAGGGAGATTAATGCGTGGCTGAGAGATTGGTGCAGGGAGGAGGGCTTTGGGTTTCTCCAGAACTGGGCTGATTTCTCAATCGGCTACAAGCTCTTTGCCAGGGATGGGCTGCACCTCAATGATGATGGGGCAGCTGCTTTGGGGGAAAAGATGGTTAGCGGGTTGGAGGAGATTTTAAACTAGGAGTGGGGGGGGAGGGTGCGGCGGGAAATTCTGTGGTAGACAGGATAGATGAGGTAGTGGGCATAGTAAGGGAAAATGGGGGAGGAGACTTGCTTCGGGATACTGATAATGGCAGGGAGGCCCATAAGTTGTTTACACGTCATTCTCACGCCGGAACCAGTATTAAATGTATGTTTACCAATGCAAGGAGTCTGACTGGTAAAATGGGAGAGCTGGAGGTACTGGCGTTGGAGCGGAAATATGATGTGATTGGTGTTGCTGAAACTTGGTTGAATGAGTCTCATGACTGGGCTGTTAATATTGGGGGGTATACATTGTTTCAGAGGGACAGGGGCAATAGAAAAGGAGGAGGAGTGTGTCTGTTCGTTAAGCAGGAATTAAAAGAAAATATTAAGGAGGAAGTGATTGGGGTAACAGAGGGAGCTGAATCCTTATGGGTTGAGCTTCTCACAGATAGTAAAGAATCCACCAAACTAATTGTAGGGGTATGCTATAGACCCCCTAATGTAAGTGAGGAGGAGGAGGCTCAGCTCCTGTTGCAAATAGAAAAGGCTGCTAGTTTGGAGCAAGTGATAATAATGGGGGATTTTAATTATCCTGATATTGACTGGAGCCATAGTACTGCCAGGACAGTAAATGGGAACAAGTTTATAAACTTGCTGCATGACACTTTATGTCACAGGTTGTTGAGGAGCCAACCAGGAACCATGCTATAACCATTACCCAGTGGTTGAACCCCTGGGTAATAGTGACCATAATGTTATTTCATTTGATGTTTGGTGCAGGAAACAAATTTACACGGGGGCAACAAAGACACTAAATTTTAGGAAGGCAAATTTTAGCTCCTCAAGGGCAGCGCTTCAGGGCATAGATTGGGGCATTATGTTTTCTGATAAAAACACAGAGCAGAAATGGTTGTCATTTAAAATGATATTAAATCATTACTGTTCTCAATTCATTCCATTAATAAGAAAAAGTAGAAGTGTTAAGAATCACCCTATGTGGCTTAACTCTGAGGTAAAGAAGTTAATAGGGAGAAAAAGGAAAGCTTTTAAGAAATATAAGTCAGAGGGGACAGTAGATGCGTTTAAAGATTATAAACACTATAACAATTGTTGTAAAACAGCAATCCGGAAAGGCAAAGATAGAAAATGAGGAGCGCATCGCGGCCGAGGCCAAGACTAACCCCAAAAAGTTTTTTAAGTATATTAATAGTAAAAAGATGCAGGTTGAGGGTGTGGCCCCATTGAGTTATAGTAACAATATGGTTACAGCGGATACAGAAAAGGCAGATGTGCTTAACCAGTTCTTTCCTTCTGTGTATACAGTAGAGGAGCCAGAGGGCCAAGTCCCACCTAAGAGCTGCACTGTTGCCTCAGCTCCAACTACACAGTGGTTGGCACAGGATATGGTGCTTAAAGGGTTACACACGATAAATGTAAACAAGGCACCTGGGCCAGATGGAATACACCCTCGGGTACTGAGAGAGCTAGGGGCAGAATTGCAGTGGCCCTTGTTTCTGATATTCTCAGACTCGCTTTCATCAGGTATGATACCTAGGGATTGGAAGAAGGTGAATGTCATTCCCATATTTAAAAAGGGAGTAAGATCTCAGCCTGGCAATTGTAGGCCTGTAAGTTTGACATCCGTGGTGGGCAAGTTATTTGAAGGCTTGTTAAGGGATCACATACAAAATTATGTAGTGGAGAATGCCATTATGAGCAGTAATCAGCATGGCTTTATGAAGGACAGGTCATGCCAGACCAATTTAATTGCTTTTTATGATGAGGTAAGTAAGAAGCTGGACAGTGGGGATGCAGTAGATATAATATATTTGGATTTTGCCAAAGCATTTGATACCGTTCCCCACAAACGACTGCTTTCTAAGCTAAGGTCTATTGGTCTTAGTGAAGTCGTTTGCACATGGATAGAAAACTGGCTACAGGATCGGGTACAGAGGGTGGTTGTTAATGGCACATTCTCTACTTGGAATAAGGTTCTCAGTGGGGTCCCTCAGGGTTCTGTACTGGGTCCACTTTTGTTTAATTTGTTCATAAATGACTTAGGGGAGGGTATTATGAGTAATGTATCAGTGTTTTCAGATGTTACAAAACTCTGCAGACCAGTCAATTCTATCCAGGATGTGACATCCCTGCAGCAGGATCTTGACCAACTGGCAATCTGGGCAGCTAAGTGGCAGATGAGATTTAATGTGGATAAATGTAAGGTCATGCACCTGGGATGTAAAAATATGCAAGCCCCGTATACCCTTAATGGGACTGCACTAGGCAAATCCATAATGGAGAAGGACCTTGGAGTCCTTGTAGATTATAAACTTGGCTGTAGCAAGCAATGCCAGGCAGCAGCTGCAAGGGCAAACAAGGTTTTGAGCTGTATTAAAAGGGGTATAGATTCACGGGAGGAGGGGGTTATTCTTCCCCTTTACAGAGCGCTGGTAAGGCCCCATCTAGAATATGCTGTTCAGTTTTGGTCTCCAGTGCTCAAACGGGACATTATTGAGTTAGAGAGGGTCCAGAGAAGGGCAACTAAGCTGGTAAAGGGTATGGAAAGTCTCAGTTATGAAGAAAGACTGGCCAAGTTGGGTCTGTTTACACTGGAGAAGAGGCGCTTAAGAGGTGACGTGATAACTATGTATAAATATATAAGGGGATCATAGAAAATTTTGTTGTGAGGGGCCCCGTGATTTCTGATGTGATAGAGGTGGGTCCGGGTGCTCATGCCCCAGACCTTCAGCTTAGGGAGCCATAAATCGCACATAGCGAAAATTATGGACAGGCATCCGTTTCCCAGAAAGTAGTATATCAACAGCAGCAGTCAAATTACCGTATATACTCGAGTATAAGCCGAGATTTTCAGTACCAATAATGTGCTGAAAAAGGCACCCTCGACTTATACTCGGGTATATACGGTAGTTTACGTTCTGCGCTCCTTGACGTGCGCTCGCTCGTCGTTTGCCGCTGTGGAGGACGCGCGCCTGCTTTCAGCAGTGTAACACTGATTGCATAGACCATATGCATAGAATGTACGGTTTCCATGGTTACGCGCCGCTCAAACTTTCGGCGCACATGGAGTCCAGCGTGTTAGGGAGATGGAAGTGGAAGAGCTCTAGTAATAAGGATGATGTGACAGAAAGACCTTTGCCTCCTTTTGCCTGCCTATAGAAATAAAAGGTAATTTAAAACGTCATTTACAAATGCAGTTCAGTGTGAAAAGCACAATTTTAAGGAGTGACACAGTTTGTGCTCACAAATTGGGTGCCAAGTTATGGCTAACATACTTACAGTTGGGCTTCCATTACTTCCAATGCACATCTCTAAAAGGGAGTTAATTCTATTGGTGCAAGACTGCTTTTTGACACAACTTGCAGTGGCAGCCCTAGAGTTACCATTTAGGGTGATGGTAACTTGGGGGTTCACCGGTGTAAATAGACATGCTTGGGCACAACTCATCAGAAGAGGCAGGATGGATGCAATGGTACTTAAGAGAAGTGCAAGGAGTATATATTCAAGTAACTTTAATATACACCCAATATTTGTGTCCATTTTAGTGTGACTGCACATGCGACTGCATTTGTAAATAACCCCTTATGGTCTCCATAGAATCAGTTGTTCTTGTGCCTCCTACTCCCCAGATGGAAAATCTCTTGTGTTATTACATTTGTCTAATCTAAAGCGCCTCATTTTCCAGCCCATACCTTGTGTTTATTAATATGGTAGTCATGTAAGCACTTATGAGTATCCTTTTATTAAATAATTTGATTATTGAAACTTAGCAGTAGCGGCTGCATTTCCCCTAGGCTTATACTCGAGTCAATAAGTTTTTCCAGTTTTCTTAGGCAAAATTAGGTACCTCGGCTTATACTCGGATCGGCTTATACTCGAGTATATACAGTAAATGAAAAAAATGTATATGAATGTGTATGAAATGTATATGAAAATGTATATAAATTTATTTAATCCATATATATAAAGAAAAACACAAAGCAAACACAACCTTCCAAGGAAAGCAATACACATTGTGCTCTTAAGTACAGGGATTCCATTCAGGCATCACTTATTTTCATAAGTGCATGTCACATATATTAAAATCATTTTCGGAACCAAAATGGATCATTCAATATGTTGATGTCCTACTGCACACTGACACACGAGAACAGCATTACACTCTACTGACAGAACTGCTTACATTGCTAGGACAGTCAGGCCTTAAACTAAACCCTGCCAAAGCACAGCTCATGAAAGATTCAGTGTCATTTCTTGGTGTAATAGTTTCACAAGGGGGCAGAACACCAGACCCAAACAAATGTGAAACTAAACCCAAACTCTAGTTTATCTTTTGCCCTCCAAGTACATGCTTCCAGTGTAGCAATTACAGCTTTATTGTTACAGGAGAGACAAAGGAAATGGGTACCAGTGGGCTATTTCTAAAGAGCACTTAATCCAGTAGGGATGGGTTTTGATGACTGAGTTAAGAATTTGCTAGCAGGTCGTTGGGTGATCCTAGATACAGAAAACATTGTGGGGTTTTCAAGAATCATTCTGCAGACATACTTCCCATACTCCCATTAAAACGCTCCTTGAGCAAACCCTTAGTGGAGTCTCATCCCAAAGGGTTGCAAGGTGGCTTGTTGTTTTAACACCCAGAAACATTACTGTTTTACATAATGCCACCTACCGCTTACCCCAGTTATTACAGTATAAAGGTGACCAACATGACTGTGGCGAGACCCATAGAGCTAAATCACTGGAGATTTTCAGACTAAATGTTAAACAGGATGATTTAAAAATATGGGCAGATTGCTCAAGGTACTGGGAAAATGGACCAGGTCCCTGACAGAATAGATGCCATTGTGGCACACAAGGGGATTTATTGATGCATTAGGGAAAACCTTGTACAAAGTGCTGTCTTAAAGACATATGGGACAGAGCAGACACAGATCCCCACAGAATTGCAATATTGAAAGAAAAAGCACATCAAAAAGGCGATGACGAAACCACAATTGGAAATTGATTTGTTGGCCAAAGAAGCAGCTGTCATAGGTGTCAAGTGGATGCTGAAGGGGAGCAGGTATGGGAAGAACATAGTTATGATGAGGAACAAGACCGTGAGGATAGAAATTCTACAAAGGCCTTCCAGTAATTACAACAGCTGAACCTTGTTTAGCAGATGAGCAAGCTAAGGATAATGCTTTGCGTGAAATAAAAGATGAAATAGAAAAGGACAACAAACAGAAGGCAAATAACTATGTGTTACAAGATAACATTTTATTAACAAATACATCAGAAGGTCTTAGATTTGTTGTACCCAATCAACATCAAAAAAGATGTAACAAAGGAGAACCACAGTCTGACAGGACATTTTGGGTATAGAGGGTACTCTAAAATATATTCAATCCAAATACTGATGGGAAAAGATGAAAGACACTGTTATCCAGACAGTACAGTGCCTTATATGTGTTCAAATTAACCCTAGGCCAAAAGGTCAAGACCTGATCTGTCCAGCGTGTCTGTGGCTGATGGACCATGGAAAAATCTACAAATTGATTTTGTAGGACCTCTACCTAGTACCCCAGAGGGTTATAGATACATTTTCAAAATGGCTAGAAGCTTTGAGGAATGATTCCGCTTCCGCAAGAGCCAAAACTTTGTGGAAGGAAGTTTTCTCAAGTTGGGGTTTCCCAAAAATTGACACAGGGAAGACAGGGGGACACATTTCACAGGGAAAATCATGACTACTGTTTGTGACATGCTAGGTGTACAACATAGGTTCCATGTCCTCTATCATCCTCAGTCATCAGGTTTGGTTGAAAGAAAGAACAGAACCATCAAAGAAAGACTTAAAAAGATAGTGTTACAGCCAGGACAAAATTAGCTAACTCATTTACCTGCGATATTAATGGGCAAAAGGGAATCACCAGCAAAAGGGACTTTACTCACTTCATATCAGCTAATGACTGGCAGAGAAATTAATCTTAGGTATCCATCTGATCCCAAAATTAGCACCCCTGTTAGAGAAGCTGCAGAGAGGGATAATTTCCTCAAACAACTATTAGAACAGGTACAGCAATATTTACATTTTGCAGCCTGTAATATGCTACCGAAAGAAAAACAACAGGTAGGTAAACCGCTAATATCTCTAAGAGTTGGTGATAAAGTCATGGTTAAGAACTTTGTTCCAAAATCTACATGGGATGCAAATTTGCAAGGTGCCTTTGTTGCGACAATTGTCTTAAGTGACCAAATAGTAAAAGTGAAGCGTATAAACCATCCAAACCGCAAGTGCTTGAAAAAGAGGGGGATGGAGAAATGGATTCGTGCAGATCAGTGTAAAACAGTGCTGTCCAACTGGCCCCCTCTGTGTGGCCCCCCAGCTGTCTGGCTGCTTTGATGGCTTACCTTTGTGTAAGCTTTAAATGGTATCAGTACTGTGATTACCTGTCCCCCTATATGGTTCTCACCTCAGATTCAGGCTGTAATCCCCCTGTATTTTGTAAAATGTATGGCACACACAGGCAGGGTAGGGCAGGCAGAGTATGGCGCACACAGGCAGCATAGGGAAGGCAGAATATGGCACACACAGGCAGCATAGGGCAGGTAGAGTATGGCACACACAGGCAGGGTAGGGCAGGCAGAGTATGGCACACACAGGAAGGGTAGGGCAGGCAGAGTAGGGCACACACAGGCAGCATAGGGCAGGCAGAATATGGCACACACAGGCAGCATAGGGCAAGCTGAATATGGCACACACAGGCAGCATAGGGCAGGTAGAGTATGGCACACACAGGCAGGGTAGGGCAGGCAGAGTATGGCACACACACGAAAGGTAGGGTAGGCAGAGTATGGCACACAAAGGCAGCATAGGGCAGGTAGAGTATGGCACACACAGGCAGGGTAGGACAAGCAGAGTATGGCACACACAGGCAGCATAGGGCAGGCAGAATATGGCACACACAGGCAGGGTAGGGCAGGCAGAGTATGGCACACACAGGCAGGATAGGGAAGGCAGAGTATGGCAGGTTTTTTCTGTACTACCACCATTAATAACGGTATTGTCATGTGATAACACAGGTGTGGTTTCAAGTGGTTGTGGTTTAAAAAAGGGGAGTGGTCAAAACTGGCTTCTCTACCACATAGGATGGAAATATTCCGGCCCTCGGCACCACAGAAGTTGGACAGCACTGGTGTAAAATATATAACTGATAAGAGCATGATACTGTTTTTGTTCTTTATTTACAGGATCCATGGAGCGAGAACCAGCAGAACCAACCTTCGATCCTGCATAAGACAATACTTGCTACACTGATAAGTAGGTCTCCAACCTACAGTTATCAATACTCAAACAATACCACATATGAGGATTCCAACAAAGATTGTAATAATAACACCAGACCAGCAATAACTTCACAAGAGGGAATCATGATATCCCAAAAAGCCCAATGCCAGCTGAAAGTTTAAACCCGGAAGGTCAGACTGGCAAATGGAATACATGTACAAACAGAAGGGTATAATTCAGAATACCAATTTAGGAATTATGAGTATAATGTATCGTTTTCATTTGGGAGATTCCAGCCAAATTTGGAGGATGGTCACTTAACGCTCAGTCATGGGACACAAAACTTTATCAAGCGGAGTGATTACCAACCATATATCCTAGCAACTATAGTGGTAAGTGGTAAGTCAACCCCAGAAAACCTCATATTTTCAGAAAATTCATATTCTGACAAAATTAAAAAGGGTAAATATGTCTTTGTATGGCAAAGCACCAAGCAGCAAAGCTAAACTAAATTTAGCAGGTTTTACGAAATTTCTGTCAATTGTCACAAAGCTATTTTACTCCATTATATACCCCACATTTTGTAATGTATCAACATAAAACATTCTAAATATAAACGCCACAGGCCCACTGAACAGTTTGGTAAATCTATGCATATTGGGCATCAAACTGTGCAAGGTATAGACAGGCCCGGATTTGTGGAGAGGCCACAAAGGCCCAGGTCTAGGGCAGCAGAAGTTTAGGGGTGGCATGCCGCCCCGCCGCAACAAAATTTTTAAATTTTGCTCTCATACAGAGCAATGAGGATCTCTCCCCACTGCTCTGCATGGGAGATTAAATGTATGCGCATGTGCACTTGCGTTTGCTGCCACACGCAGGGGGGGGGGTTCACGGATGCGCGCAAGGGGAGGGGGGGCGACCAACGGGGGCGGCCTCGGGGTGCCCGGATCACAAATCCGGCGCTGGGTATAGAGGCACCAAAATGAAAATTGTGCATATGAATTTTCATGTCTGACACTCTGAATGCTGCAATATAAGTTCCTGGTATATGTATTATGTGCCATAAGCCCCTTAACAGTATGGAGACCCTATAAAGCCATATTTTCCAAATGTACACATTCTGACGAAACAAAAATGGATAAATCTTTCTACTACCAAAACCTACTAGGGAAAAAATACATCTCTCTTATCACTCATATCTTGCTAGAAACATTTTATGTCAGTAGAAATACAACTCTATATTTCAATTTTCTATTTCTGTGACGTTCATTCTGATCTTATCCAGGCTTTCTCTGGCTAGTTGGTGTATAGTGGAATTACTAGGTAAGTATTCTGTTTCTATATGCAAATTGTTAATATAATAAAAATTAATACCAAACTTTGTGTCGCTTGGTTATTACTATATTTTAAACCATGATAATTCTTAAAATGAATTTGTGCCTATATAATTTACTATTCGGGTTTTCTGGATGTGCAGGTCTAATTCCCTCCCCGCGTGTCAGTCATCCCGGGGCGGGGTTACAGGTAAGTTAACCCTTAAGTTGGAAGACCAAAATACATCCACCCATGGGAATCTGTCCTAGTTGTGACTCATTCCCAAATTATCGTAAGAAACAGGACATCGTATATATCTCCAAGAATTCCTAAATATACCAATAATATTGTTAAGCACCAGTATTCATTCCTTAAGGGCCCACAGTTCGCATCTGGGTCACCCCTCCCGAGGTGGCTGTTCACGTCAAGCAATCTCTTTCACACGCGCTAAGGTATATATCGCTCGTTCAACTGTCCCAGTCTCCGAGCGGTTATCTCATAGAAGCTAAGATAAATACGGGGGGGGATTTGCAGGGAGAGCTAACCATGCTTAATTGGACTGTTATAAAAGCGAACCACAGCGCCATTCAACCTGTGCATGCATAATTTTCACAGCATATACCCGGATGTGAGGAAAGGTATTATTCTTCGTTCCTCAATTTGCACAGTTAGCAGCTGCAAGATTGCACCTCGACCCGCTATACCTCACCGAGGAGACCCGTATTATCTCACCCTGAGAAGCAACAGAAATCCGATATTATTAGTTTAATCACACAGCCGATTCCCTCATAAACGGTCACTGACTTTCAAGCTAGCTGTGCCAGCTGCACAGTCTGAATTGGTTGGCTGTTCTCTCTGAACTTTGCGTTTTCCTCTTATCCACTCCCCATATCAAGCAAAACAGTATAGCACCCTCGAAGGCTAATTGTAGAAGTTGTTACTACTGTGACAACTTGAAACTTAGCAGGACATACAGCGTTACAGTTGCAGTTCCTCAAGGAGGCATGAAACATCCATTACATTGTTGCTAAAAAAGGTTTCATTATGGTATTACCCAAGCCTCAGGCTGATTCGTGTATAATGGATTTCCTAGATCAATATTCTGTCTCTATATACGAATAACTGATATAATAAAAGCTAATACCAAACTTTGTGTCGTTAGGTTATTAGTCTACTCTAAACCAAAATGGTTCTTACAATAGATTTCTACATATATGGTTTATATATAAGTTTTATGGTTTGCTGTTAGAGTTTCTGAATATACAAATCTGCTTACCTCCCTGATTATCAGTTTTCCTGGAGCGGAATTGCAGGTAAGTTAACCCTTAATTTGGAGGGCCACAGACATCTGCACGTAGGTATTAGTTACAATTGTATCTCATTCCCAAATTATCATAAAGACCAGAGCGTCGTATATACCCTCAGAGATTCCTGAGCATACCGATAGGGTTAACAAGCAGCGGTTCTTGTTCCTTAGGGGCTCGCAAATCACATCTAAGCCACCCTTCCCGAGACGGCTGTTCACCGCAACCAGTCTCTTTCACACACACTAAATTATCTGCCGCTCGTTCGGCAGCTGCAGGCTCTGAGTGGTTGCCTGGTAAGTGATAAGATAGATACGGGGGAGGTTACAAGGAAATAGATAGAAAATGAGGAGCGCATCGCGGCCGAGGCCAAGACTAACCCCAAAAAGTTTTTTAAGTATATTAATAGTAAAAAGATGCATTGAGTTATAATAACAATATGGTTACAGCGGATACAGAAAAGGCAGATGTGCTTAACCAGTTCTTTTCTTCTGTGTATACAGTAGAGGAGCCAGTGGGCCAAGTCCCACCCAATAGCTGCACTGTTGCCTCAGCTCCAACTACACAGTGGTTGGCACAGGATATGGTGCTTAAAGGGTTACACACGATAAATGTAAACAAGGCACCTGGGCCAGATGGAATACACCCTCGGGTACTGAGAGAGCTAGGGGCAGAATTGCAGTGGCCCTTGTTTCTGATATTCTCAGACTCTCTTTCATCAGGTATGGTACCTAGGGATTGGAAGAAGGCGAATGTCATTCCCATATTTAAAAAGGGAGTAAGATCTCAGCCTGGCAATTATAGGCCTGTAAGTTTGACATCCGTGGTGGGCAAGTTATTTGAAGGCTTGTTAAGGGATCACATTCAAAATTATGTAGTGGAGAATGCCATTATGAGCAGTAATCAGCATGGCTTTATGAAGGACAGGTCATGTCAGACCAATTTAATTGCTTTTTATGATGAGGTAAGTAAGAAGCTGGACAGTGGGGATGCAGTAGATATAATCTATTTGGATTTTGCCAAAGCATTTGATACCGTTCCCCACAAACGACTGCTTTCTAAGCTAAGGTCTATTGGTCTTAGTGAAGTCGTTTGCACATGGATAGAAAACTGGCTACAGGATCGGGTACAGAGGGTGGTTGTTAATGGCACATTCTCTACTTGGAATAAGGTTCTCAGTGGGGTCCCTCAGGGTTCTGTACTGGGTCCACTTTTGTTTAATTTGTTCATAAATGACTTAGGGGAGGGTATTATGAGTAATGTATCAGTGTTTGCAGATGACACAAAACTCTGCAGACCAGTCAATTCTATCCAGGATGTGACATCCCTGCAGCAGGATCTTGACCAACTGGCAATCTGGGCAGCTAAGTGGCAGATGAGATTTAATGTGGATAAAGTCATGCACCTGGGATGTAAAAATATGCAAGCCCCGTATACCCTTAATGGGACTGCACTAGGCAAATCCCTAATGGAGAAGGACCTTGGAGTCCTTGTAGATAATAAACTTGGCTGTAGCAAGCAATGCCAGGCAGCAGCTGCAAGGGCAAACAAGGTTTTGAGCTGTATTAAAAGGGGTATAGATTCACGGGAGGAGGGGGTTATTCTTCCCCTTTACAGAGCGCTGGTAAGGCCCCATCTAGAATATGCTGTTCAGTTTTGGTCTCCAGTGCTCAAACGGGACATTATTGAGTTAGAGAGGGTCCAGAGAAGGGCAACTAAGCTGGTAAAGGGTATGGAAAGTCTCAGTTATGAAGAAAGACTGGCCAAGTTGGGTCTGTTTACACTGGAGAAGAGGCGCTTAAGAGGTGACATGATAACTATGTATAAATATATAAAGGGATCATATAATAACCTTTCTAATGTTTTATTTACCAGTAGGTCCTTCCAATGGACACGAGGGCACCCACTTCGTTTAGAAGAAGGGAGGTTCCATTTAAACATTCGGAAAGGATTTTTTACAGTGAGAGCTGTGAATTTCTGGAATTCCCTCCCCGAATCAGTCGTGCTGGCTGATACATTATATAACTTTAAGAAGGGGCTGGATGGATTCTTAGCAAGTGAGGGAATACAGGGTTATGGGAGATAGCTGTTAGTACTAGTTGATCCAGGGACTGGTCCGATTGCCATCTTGGAGTCAGGAAGGAATTTTTTCCCCTCTGCGGCAAATTAGAGAGGCTTCAGATGGGGTTTTTTGCCTTCCTCTGGATCAACTAGTAGTTAGGCAGGTTATATATAGGCATTATGGTTGAACTTGATGGACGTATGTCTTTTTTCAACCCAACTTACTATGTTACTATGTATGTTACTATGTTACTATGAAAGCCAGCCACGTTTCACTCCACTATTGTAAAAGCTAATTACAGTGCCATTCAACATGTGCACGCATACCTTTTGCAGCATATACCCGGGTGTGGAAAAAGAAAGAGAAATTATTGTTCGTTCCTCAATTTACATATACAGCAGCTGCAGAATTACACTTATATAGGCTATGCTTCACAGAGAGGACCCGTATTACCTCACCCTGGGGAGCCACAGAGATCCCGTATCATTAATTCAAGGTCAATTCCCTCATAGGTAGTCGCTGACTTTCTAGCTAGCTGTGCCAGCTGCACAGTCTGAATTGGTTAGCTATTCTCTCTGAGCTTTCCTTCTACCCACTCCCCGTGTCGAGCAGGTCAGTGTAGTATTCGATTAGTAACGTATATGTATAGTATTAGAATGATCATCAATTGCCCTATCCTCAGTGCCTACCAACCAGTATTCTACCTCGGCACTGAGGTCTGCTCATGGAGATGATAAGCCGACGCGCGTTTCGCTAAAAATGCTTTTTCAAGGCGATATTCCCGTTCTGGTGGGAGTTGCTTTTAAATTCTCTCCAACCAATCATAGAGGGCTTGCCGGTTTGTACTCAATTTAACCATAGAATTGCCGATTGTCTCAGCCTTAATGCAGTGTTCACATATCCATTAGGTATCAACTTTACCAGATATGTGATTGAACCAATTATAATACAATATCTTTCATTGTACATCTTTGTTTTACCGAGCTGAATTCCTATCAATTAAGGATGTTAAAAAGATATAGTTTGGGGGTATAGTTTATTAATCTAAAATAAGACAATGAGTTGCCTTAAAGGAACAGTAACACCAAAAAATGAAACTGTACAAAAGTAACCAAAATATAATGTACTGCTGCCCTGCACTGGCAAAGGCCGTGTGTTCACCTCAGAAAGTCCACTATAATTTATATAAATAAGCTGCTATGTAGCCATAGAGGCAGCCATTCAATAACGCGACCTGTCATGTTTCTACTGCATTCTAGGTTTATAGAATATACATAAGTTTCCAGTACCAAAAATCAGTAAATAATTATACCTGTGTGACAAGGAGTGTGACACTATCTCTCTTGTCTCAAAATGAAGTGACTTGTATGTGTTAGAAAATTGGTGGTGAGTGAAAGATATGTGATAAGCTGATAATAAACCAATGTCTGAAAAGTGAATATAAATTATTGATCATTAATCATCATACATTACGGTGAATAACAAATACACTGATAGTGTCGAAAAATTAACCCCTAAGGGTGTGAATGAAAAAAGTTAGAATAGCCTAAATGACCATACTCAAACTAACAGAAATAGTGCTCCAATTTTTGTTTACTGATATTAAATACCGTGATCGGGTGATTATAAGTTGATACTGGTTTCTTTTGCGATCCTCCTATGTGCAGTCATTTGCCATGTTTAGATTATGGGGTGTTCTTGCGAGATTAAAACCTGGATTAATCCAGGTTTTAATCTCGCAAGAACACCCCATAATCTATTTTCTCATTTATTCCATTGGGGGATAGTGTGTTTAATAGGAAAGTCCATCGACTCTCTCTTTTCAAAAGATATTCGGTGACATTTCCTCCCCTTATGCCTAAATTCACATGTTCTACGCCCCAAAATCTCAGGCCAGCAGCATTGGCCTTGTGTAAACTAAGAAAGTGATTCGCCACAGAACTGATTGTTTTGTTTGATTTTAGATCCTCCTTGGCGTTGTTGATTGTACTTATATGTTTTTGTATCCTCTTATTAAGAGACTGGGTTGTCATGCAAATGTATTTTTTACCACAAGGGCATTCAATGAAATATATCACATTCGTAGATTTACAATTGACATAATCATTCACCTTGTGTTTTGTGCCAAATCTGTCCCTAAATTCTGTCTGAATTTTCATACTTTTACATGAGATACAATTTCCGCATTTGAAGGATCCATTAACCAGAGGTTGTCTTTTCTTTCTCACAAAGTGACTTTTCGTTAGTTTATCTCGAAGATTTGGGCATCTTCTGTAGCAAAATTGGACTTTATCCGGAATTAGTGTTTTTAGTTCTTGGTCTTGTTGGACTATGGGCCATAATTTTTGGATGATATCCTGAACCTGAAAAGTGTGTGGGCCAAAGGTGGTTACAAATCTAATTTGTTGATCTTGTGAGTTTCTCTCTTTAGTGTTGACCCTCAATAATTTTTGCCGATCTGTTTTAAGTGCTCTATAATAGGCTTGCTTTAACACCTTATTTGGGTACCCCCTAGATTTTAATCTTTCTGTTAATTGTTGGGATCTCATTCTGAAGGTTTCATAAGATGTACAGTTTCGTCTAATTCTCCGAAATTCTCCTATGGGTAATGATCTTTTTACGGTATTTCTATGGAAGCTATCGTAATGTAACACTGTATTGGTGGCTGTCTCCTTACTGTAGAGATCTGTTGTTATATTTCCATCTCCATCAATACCAATTGTCAGATCAAGAAAAGAGATCGATTCTTGGGATACAGTCTTAGTTAATTTGATATTTAAATTATTGGTGTTCAAGATGTCACAAAAGTCATCTAGTAGATCTTTGGGACCTTCCCAGAGGAAGAAAATATCATCTATGTAGCGAATCCACATTGGGATTAGTGTATATACTTAGATCATCGCAAAAGACTCTATCTTGCTCCCATTTACCCAAAAACAGGTTGGCATAGGTTGGTGCGCAGGCCATACCCATGGCCGTTCCTTGTGTTTGTAGAAAAAAGTATCGGCAAATACAAAATAATTGTGTTGTAGTACAAAGCCCAAAAGTCGTACCAGAAAATGTCCAAAGTCTTGACTTACTGTGTGATCATGTGTTAGAAAGAACTGAGTTGCCTCTATCCCATCCAGATGTTTAATTGAGGTATACAGGGCTTCGACATCCAGGGTTACTAACCATGTGTTTTTCAACACGTGTGTTCCCTCTAAACGTGCTAAGACCTCCATTGTATCTTTTACGTATGAGGGCAGTGTCAAAACATACTTTCGTAAATGGTGGTCTAGGAATTGGCTGGCCTTTTCGGTTAGGTTGCCGTACCCAGAGACTATTGGGCGGCCTGGAGGTTTATGTTCATTTTTATGGATTTTTGGTAATAAATAGAAAGTGGCAACTCTGGGGAAGTCTGCTATTAGAAAAGTCTTTTCAGACTCAGAGATTAATAGATCTTTATAGGCGTCATTAATCAGCCGGTTATATTGGTTCATATATGTCTCTGTTGGATTGCAAAATAGTTTTTTATATGCATCAGTGCTTAGTTGTCTTTTTGCTTCTGATACATATAGATCATTGGGCCATATATTTCCCCCTTTGTCTGATGGCTTAATCTGCACATCCTCCCAGGATTGTAGTTCCCTCAGGGCTAATCGCTCTGATTTGGTCAAATTGTCAACTTGGGTTTTACATTTTATGTTTGTAAATTCCCTGGAGGCCATTTCTTTAAATACCTGTACAAAATTACTCAGCGTGTAAGATGGAGAGAAATCTGACTTTTTCTTAAATTTCTGTGTGATAAAATCATTACCCTGACTTTCATTTTCTTGTGCCAGGTCTCTCAGAATAGTCCATGTCTGTCTTTCCTTGTGGTAAAAAATACATTGGCATGACAACCCAGTCTCTTAATAAGAGGATACAAAAACATATAAGTACAATCAACAACGCCAAGGAGGATCTAAAATCAAACAAAACAATCAGTTCTGTGGCGAATCACTTTCTTAGTTTACACAAGGCCAATCCTGCTGGCCTGAGATTTTGGGGCGTAGAACATGTGAATTTAGGCATAAGGGGAGGAAATGTCACCAAATATCTTTTGAAAAGAGAGAGTCGATGGACTTTCCTATTAAACACACTATCCCCCAATGGAATAAATGAGAAAATAGATTATGGGGTGTTCTTGCGAGATTAATGTCTTAATTTATTAAACATGGCAAATGACTGCACATAGGAGGATCACAAAAGAAACCAGTATCAACTTATAATCACCCGATCACGGTATTTAATATCAGTAAACAAAAATTGGAGCACTATTTCTGTTAGTTTGAGTATGGTCATTTAGGCTATTCTAACTTTTTTCATTCACACCCTTAGGGGTTAATTTTTCGACACTATCAGTGTATTTGTTATTCACCGTAATGTATGATGATTAATGATCAATAATTTATATTCACTTTTCAGACATTGGTTTATTATCAGCTTATCACATATCTTTCACTCACCACCAATTTTCTAACACATACAAGTCACTTCATTTTGAGACAAGAGAGATAGTGTCACACTCCTTGTCACACAGGTATAATTATTTACTGATTTTTGGTACTGGAAACTTATGTATATTCTATAAACCTAGAATGCAGTAGAAACATGACAGGTCGCGTTATTGAATGGCTGCCTCTATGGCTACATAGCAGCTTATTTATATAAATTATAGTGGACTTTCTGAGGTGAACACACGGCCTTTGCCAGTGCAGGGCAGCAGTACATTATATTTTGGTTACTTTTGTACACTTTCATTTTTTGGTGTTACTGTTCCTTTAAGGCTACTCATTGTCTTATTTTAGATTAATAAACTATACCCCCAAACTATATCTTTTTAACATCCTTAATTGATAGAAATTCAGCTCGGTAAAACAAAGATGTACAATGAAAGATATTGTATTATAATTGGTTCAATCACATATCTGGTAAAGTTGATACCTAATGGATATGTGAACACTGAGACAATCGGCAATTCTATGGTTAAATTGAGTACAAACCGGCAAGCCCTCTATGATTGGTTGGAGAGAATTTAAAAGCAACTCCCACCAGAACGGGAATATCGCCTTGAAAAAGCATTTTTAGAGAAACGCGCGTCGGCGTATCATCTCCATGAGCAGACCTCAGTGCCGAGGTAGAATACTGGTTGGTAGGCACTGAGGATAGGGCAATTGATGATCATTCTAATACTATACATATACGTTACTAATCGAATACTACACTGACCTGCTCGACACGGGGAGTGGGTAGAAGGAAAGCTCAGAGAGAATAGCTAACCAATTCAGACTGTGCAGCTGGCACAGCTAGCTAGAAAGTCAGCGACTACCTATGAGGGAATTGACCTTGAATTAATGATACGGGATCTCTGTGGCTCCCCAGGGTGAGGTAATACGGGTCCTCTCTGTGAAGCATAGCCTATATAAGTGTAATTCTGCAGCTGCTGTATATGTAAATTGAAGAACGAACAATAATTTCTCTTTCTTTTTCCACACCCGGGTATATGCTGCAAAAGGTATGCGTGCACATGTTGAATGGCACTGTAATTAGCTTTTACAATAGTGGAGTGAAACGTGGCTGGCTTTCCTTGTAACCTCCCCCGTATCTATCTTATCACTTACCAGGCAACCGCTCAGAGCCTGCAGCTGCCGAACGAGCTGCAGATAATTTAGTGTGTGTGAAAGAGACTGGTTGCGGTGAACAGCCGTCTCGGGAAGGGTGGCTTAGATGTGATTTGCGAACCGCTGCTTGTTAACACTATCGGTATGCTCAGGAATCTCTGAGGGTATATACGACGCTCTGGTCTTTATGATAATTTGGGAATGAGATACAATTGTAACTAATTCCTACGTGCAGATGTCTGTGGCCCTCCAAATTAAGGGTTAACTTACCTGCAATTCCGCTCCGGGAAAACTGATAATCAGGGAGGTAAGCAGATTTGTATATTCAGAAACTCTAACAGCAAACCATAAAACTTATATATAAACCATATATGTAGAAATCTATTGTAAGAACCATTTTGGTTTAGAGTAGACTAATAACCTAACGACACAAAGTTTGGTATTAATTTTTATTATATTAACAATTTGCATATAGAAACAGAATACTTACCTAGTAATTCCACTATACACCAACTAGCCAGAGAAAGCCTGGATAAGATCAGAACGAACGTGTAACGGACACTTCCTATCTCCCGGAGGAACTATAATTGTAACGTTAATGCACGTTGTTAAGTCGAAAGCTATTACAATAGCAACCACTCTCACGAACAGCCCTCCAAGCGCCTGTAAGTGTAGCGGCAGTGCACTGTGTAAATTTAAGTTGTTCTAGGAGTAACAACTTACATGATCAGCCCATGCAAGTGAGATGTAATTTTAATTTTCCTTCTTTCTTTTGTTCTATGGGGTTTTAACACAGGAATTTTTTAAATGGTTAAAATAAAGGTCAAGTTTTATTTTGAATCACAGGTGTGCCAGTAGAATGGTGTGTGTCTTGTCCACTTAGGATCTCTCTCTTTGAACTATGTTTAATACACACATACTGTGCACCCTGAAGCTGTAGTGCAGGGTTTTCTCTTCTTTTTTGCACAAATTGTTAAACCTGGCAACATTTTGCTTTGTGTCCACAGACACCCTTAATTAATTCAATACACAACCAGGGACTGTGGAAGGTGACACATTCATTAAACTCATAAGACAATGCGGAACCAGCCAGTTGGGACAGGATCCATATCACCTTTGCTTTAGGGTTCACATCCTCATAAATCATATATGGTTTATGAGGAAGACCCATGCTTCCCAATGATACCAAACAGGGACTGCCTATACCCACCAGTTAGGAGGGATAGTTTCTGGGGGACTGGGACATAAGACACCCCTCATGTTTGGTATCATTTTGATCACCCACATATAGGTTAAAACAATCCCCTACTTTCATAATAATATTGGGTACTGGCAAGTACCAATGATAATAAACTGGCATAAGAAGTGCAGCTCTGTGACCAGTGACCAGTATTGTGACCAGTTTCTGGACACTCCCCCCTCATGCATACTGTAATAAGGGAGGGGCCCAGGGGGGGATAAAAGCACGCATTCCCAGGTATTCTTTAGCTCATTCTGGAGTTCTCAACTTATGTTACTTACTCTTGCCTCAGGAGGACACAAGATAACTCAGTAACGTACATAGGGTTTTCTCTGTATTTATTCCCTTTTATTTTATTTACTGTTTTGTATGTATATGTCTCTTTTTGTAACACCTTTTTAAAATGCACTGTTTATCTTTGTAATATTAAATATAAAATTTAACAAGTTCTGTCCTTTGGCTCTATAACAAGCTCCACATACCTTGTATGACTGCTCAGGCCTAAATGTGTTAACTGCTTGGCTGTATGTTTTGTGTAAATACTAATTCACTAGTGAGCTGCTAGCAGGGGGGGTGTGTTTGACTGTATTTTTAACCCTGTGGCTGCTAGTGTGCTTGTGGAATTAGTTTAAAGTTAACCCTAACTGCAGTAAGATTTGTGTGATATATTTGTGTATTAGGTTTCTATCGCCTGTTAATGATAGATGGTGGCAGCAAATAGTTATTTAGGGCGGTGGTGTGTTGAGGGTGCTGGATGTTAGTCTAACCTGTGTGAAAGGTCACCGTCCCGGTGTCATACACATCTGAGAGTGGCGTGTTCATGATACTATATATACAGCAAACCCCAGGGGGCCTGGGCAGCTGGGGGCCCCAGACTGCGGGGTTGCTGTACCTTAGTACCCCCTTCACAGCCCCTGTCCTACCTTATGATGCCGGCACAGTCGGGAGAGGAGGGTTATGCTGCTGTTTATCCTCTCTTGTTGTGGTATAGAAGTGCACAGACTTTGTATATCAGCTGATTCAAGAACAACAAATCTAGAGGTTTTTTTCTAGGAAAAAAAAACAGGAAAACCCCCAGTGGCTGGAAATGTTCTACATGGTGGAGGGCTGATAATGGAAGCCAGTTTTGACCACTCCACTTTTTTAAACCGCACCCACTTCAAACCACACCCATGTTATCACAAGAGATTTTAAGACCATCCCAACATGGAATGGTGGTAATACAACAAAAACCCAAATAGTTGGTTCATTCATATTTGAAAGAATTACTGTATATTAAGACACACCTGTAACTCCATATGCCTCCTCCTCTCCTGTGGATGGCACAGCAATCCCCAGGATATAATTACACACCTTAGGGACCATATAATGACTATTTCCAAATGCTAACAAACTTTCAGAACAAACCCTTACCAGGTTCACTTACCACAGGCTGCATAGGGCAGGCAGAGTATGGCACACAGAGGCAGCATAGGGCAGGCAGAGTATGGCACACAGAGGCAGCATAGGGCAGGCAGAGTATGGCACACAGAGGCAGCATAGGGCAGGCAGAGTATGGCTGGGTAGGGCAGGAAGAGTATGGCACACAGAGGCAGCATATAGTGACACAATAGTGGCACTGCTCCTACAGTCTAAGGTGTGAACAATGTGGGTGCTTACAATCTGAGACTGAGGTGTGAACAATGCAGGGATTAAAAGGTGTGAACAGTACAGGAGGTTACATGTTTAAATAATGCAGGGGTTTACAGCCTGAACCTAAGGTGTGAACCATGCAGGGAACCAGTTAATACGATACCATTTAAAGCTTATACAAAGGTAAGAAGTCACAGCAGCCAGGCAGGTGGGGAGCCACACAGAGGGGGCTGCGGGCCGCCAGCTGGACAGCCCTGTTGTATATAATGTGCCTATTGTCTCTTATTTTATATAATGTACTAACCAAGCAACACACTTGTGACAGTAATGCTTGCCCTCTGCTGATGGGTTTGTGCTCCTGTTTATACTATGGACCCCTGTCATCCACCCACTATTGCTGTTTGGTCAAAGATAGACACAAATAAGCAGTATAAAACACAGCATTTCATAGCACTGCAGTGCTATGTGACAACATAGTTAATTAAATAATTGTACCCTGGCATTGCAAGTGCAGCAACCAAACCAGACAATCATAGGTGTCCTGTAGCCAGATGAACAGTGGCAAACACAGCATAAATGCAGTTAACTAAAAGATCTGTTGCACGGCTGGAGGTGCCCCAAAGAGAAAAGAAAATATTAGTTAATATAGTAGAAAACTGAGAGGTATATGTAAGGGGAATAAAAAAATGGATATTCAAAGCAAGATAAAAGATTGTTCATTCCCTCCATTGACGTTCAGGGCTGAATCATCAGATATGGAGGTAGAAACAATAGGCATTCTACCTCCACCTGATGATGCAGCCCTAAATGCAGATTTTGCCTGGGGACCGTTCTGATCGTCGAGACAACCAATATCCGAAACTTTTGCAATATCTGTTCTCTCTTCGATCCGAAATGAGGTTTCGTATGATATCGGTGCGTGTATGGCCAGCCAGTCCTGTTGGGTTGTAGTGGGAGGCTCTGTCCATCTGACATGAAATCTTGCTGCGGTGAAAGGCTCTTTATTAAAACTGCTTGGCCGTCTCCAATAGCTGCTTTTGGGCCCTGGATCGATCCAAATTATTTATTATAATATAAATAAAAGTGTGAAAACAAGGCCCCCGGGGGTTGTATTTAAGATGGTGGGTTTGGGCATAGAGAATGGTGTTATGGTGTATTGTTGTATGGTGTATGTGTTATGGTGTATGGTGTTATGGTGTGTGGCCTTGAGGAAAATAGTGGTACCTAACCAATTACAGATCTTGTAAATCTCCAGGTGTAAAAAATGTAGCGAGGTGTCATTAGATTCCATAGTAGATTCTATTTAACTGGTGTAGGAAGGTCATTGAGTGATTACTAAGTCACTAAATTCATCAGCTGAACCATAAAAAGCAATTTTTGATATAGCATTTGTAAAATTTGACCAATCAGTGTTGTTCATAGTGCCATATGTAGAGCTTGGTAAATGAGGGTGCCTTTGCCCAAAATCTGTATGTAAAACCTGTGCTCAAACAAACACTACAGGAGGGTGTTGGTGTTTGGCATTGATCAATACCTTTTTCAAAATGTCAATGCCAATGTTGTGTGCGATGATTATGTATAAACTACCTACATCCATAGACACCAGAAGTATATTTGGGGTAACAGTGAGCTTGTAAGAAGAAGTCCATTGTTTGTAACTGGTTAGAGAAAATGATCCAGAAAAAATAGCATTAGGTTGAAGCAGTGTCTACAGCAAAAACTGATTTGTCGATTTTGGTAAAAGAGAGTTTTGGAAAAAAATCAGTGTATAAAAAGTGGAAGTGTCTATTTAACCTGACTGGGGGCCCATAGTGAGGCGAAAATCAAGTTCAGCTTTAAAGGAGAATGAAAGTCAAAATCTACAAACCACACTCTTCAATAGTTCTACTATTGTTAAGTAAAAACGCTATATTTTTGGCTCGCCTAATGAAAGATTTACAGAGTTACACTTAGAACATACTTTCTATTCATTTTAGTGAATGGCGCCGCCATCTTGGAAAAGGGATTCTCACTTCCTTTTCCTCACTGCTCTGTACTGCACATGCGCTTCATTCCCTCCCCTCGAGCGGTGCTATGGCAATGGCAGTTCCGCTTCTCATTGGCTGGGTGGTGTGTAGAGGGAGTTTACTATGACACGCATGTTAATAGTGCAGGGAGCGTGCTTAGCCACAACAGGGAAGAGGATTGCATTACACACATGCACAGAAGAAGAGAATAGAAGGCATTGCGATTTAAAGATTAAGTAAACCTTTTTTTTTTTCTATTAATAAAATTACTACCTGTAGTCGAATTGGAGAGCCTTCTGTGCATGCCTGGAGGCAGCAGGACCCAGTCTGTGCATTAGCAGGGGTTTTTTTCTTGATGAGAGACCTGAACAGGAAGTGGGGGCGGAGGTTCACTCTGAACAAGGAAGGAGAGGAATCGATCATCTTGTAACTGAGGAACCAGGTCAGAAAGAATAGAGTGACAAAGGTAGGCAATTCTGGGAAGCTGTTTAGAGTAATTTTAATAATAGAAAAAAAAAGTTTTACTTATTCTTTAAGGCTGTTGCTGGTAGCCCACAGGAGCAGGGGAGAGATTTCAGTGACGTCATAGGAGTCTTCAGGCTGCTGTAGGCTTTTGGTATTAATATCCAAGATTATATTAAATGGTGGACCATTTAAGATTACAATTTTTTTGCATTTTTAATGATAACTAAAGCTCAACAAATATTTAGGGTAAATATGCTACACCTTATATTTTGAGCTTTTTACCAGCCCAAGGCCTCCATAATTTCTATGCTGTCATCTAATGTGAATATGAAATAATTATTAATTAGGCTTGTTTTATAGTTATACATTTTGTATATACACCCAGAGTCGTTCTCTCTGCTAAAGGTAGCAGAGCAGATCTTTTAAAATGTCCCAATAGCTCTCCATCTGTATTTTTTTGCTGATTCACAGCACATGCTCTGGGCAGTCAAAATGTGTAACTATGAAACAAACCTACTTATTCATATTCACATTAGATGGCAGCATAGAAATTGTTTATCTGTTACAGCAGCTACTTTAACAGAAGGCTGCAGCATGTGCATGTGCATGTGCACTGTTGAGTATCAAAATGACAAATTTGAAGGTATGGATAGAGTATTGCATTTCTTTTTAGGCATTTATTTCCTTTTAAGGAACACACATTTATTAAATACTGAATGGATACCATTTGACTGGCCATATGTATGTATGTATTTGACAGCTCTGCAGGGTTGTTTCTCGGTTTTTGGTTAATTTTTTAGGGGATACCTACTCAACTAAAATGTTTAAATCTGTCTCTTAAAAAAGTATCAGACGCACCACAGTTTTGTAAAACTTTTATTTTATCATACAACACGGTTACAAATCAATAATAAGTGTGCCAGACGTGCAAAAAAAAAAAAAAAAAAAAGTATATGGTAAACAAAACACAAAGTAACATTACCTATACGTAATATACGTCATATTTAGTAATCAGAAATCCAGATATCCCAGATAAGGAAAAATAATTTTAGAGCCCCTTTCGAATGTTATACAATTGGCAGTGAATACTGCCTCATTCAAGCGGGAGAATAAAAATGTTCATGTTTTCAAGCAAGATAATTGCTTGAATATGTTATAACTAAGCTTGTTGTGAGTACAGCCCCAAATGTAGCTACAGTTGAATGCCCAAATTGACAGTTTGTTCCTATCTCTCTAAAAGAATGATACAATCCTTTAATGATTCTGTTATTCACTGTGATTACTGAGAATTAACTAAACTGTCCACTCTCCTTTACCATCCTTAAAGGCTTAGAAATATTTAATGTAGGCATTTAAACATCTCTACAGTGAAAAAAAATAATCTTTGCACAGAATATAAACAGTATCACATTTCACTGATAATTAAAAAAAGATGGTTAAAGTAATCCAGTATTATAGCTGGGACTAGGATTTATTTCACTTGGATACAAATTCATACTATCAAAGTACTTTTCCTGTACTATTTAAAACCAGTTCTTGCATTTCCCTGACAACTGCCCCACCACCAGTAGATCACTCTTTGCACAGAATATAAACAGTATTAAATTTCACTGTTAATTAAAAAAGATGGTTTAGGTAATCCAGTATTATAACTAGGGTTTCTATTTATTTCTGAGCTCAACTTTAAAGGGACAGTATTATTACAAAATCTACTTCTAAACTGCTTTAATACATCCTCCTTAAAATTTGTAATTGCACACAGAAATACCTAGCTCTGCTGCAATTTCTAAAAAGGCCTTCAGCAAATATAAACTTTCACTGCAGACGCTCCTTTGAAATCTAAACAGCCCAGATGACCTCTGGTTTCAAGCAGGAGCCAGAAGGGTGAGAAGAATTTAGACAGTCCATCCCTGATGTGGCAACTGCAGCAGAACTGGAAAATACATTTTATTTTTCAGGATAAAGTATTTAAAAAAGGTTAAGGGAACTCTTTTGTACCTAGTATAATAAAGTTTTTGAGGTAAAGAAATCTGGTGTTACTGGCCCTTTAAGCAACCCAAGTTAAAAAAAAAAAAAGTTTATCCGATGTCCTGATTTTACCTTTGCCGTCAACATATGCAACAATTATTTGAGGCACTATGGCAGCCCTAGTACTTATCCCCGCCATTCAAAAGACAGTTACCAAACATTTATCATAAAAGATGAATTTCTAAACACAAAATCATAAAAGTCACATTTAAAAGTTGTACAGCACAAAACACTGCTTTCACTTGGTTTCTCATAACATCCCACTACTTTATATTGTTCTCCAAAATGCAGAACCCTATAAAGTCCCCAAAACATATGATGTATGACCAAAGGAAATGTTTTATCATGCACTTTTGGAGACCCTGTCACAGTGCTAAGGTTTGTATTTGTAATCCACACAGTCTTTCCAGAAACAGCATCTTCTATAATCAGATACTTGGACAGGTGGCAACTTCAGTACCACTGGCAGGATCTTCCCACACTCTCCTTTGTCAATGCCTGCAACCAAGATTCTCTCCACTAGTACATCACTTCCAGACCTCATGATACTTCATTCATATTCTGCCCTCTGACACTCGGTGGGAACCTTTCAAAATAGGTCATAGTGACAGTTGTTTAAACAGAATTACATTGCAGAAAGTATGACAATTGAAGCACAGGTATAGGATGTATTATCCAGAAAGTGCCAAACTACATCTCCCAAAGACTCAGTTTAAAAATTATTTCCTTTTTCTCTGTAATAAACAATTCTTTGTATTTGATCACAACGAAGATTCAATTGATCCTTATTGGAGGTAAACCAGATTAATGGATTTATTAAATGTTTAAATCAGGGCTGTTCAAGTGGCAGCCATGCGGCCCTCAGCTGTTGGGCTGCTGTGACTGCTTACCTTTGTGTAAGATTTAAATGGTATCAGTACTGAGATTAACTGGCCCCCTGCATAGTCACACCTCAAAATTAAGCTGTAAACCCCTGTATTGTTTAAATATGTAATCCCCTGTACTGTTCACACCTTTTAATCCCTGCATTGTTCACACCTCAGGCTCAGACTGTAAGCACCCACATTGTTCACCTGTTCACACCTCAGACAGCATGAAGGAACAATGCCAGCACTGTGTCACTGTATGTACTGCCTGCCCTATGCTGCCTGTGTATTGCATACTCTGCCTGCCCTATGCTGCTAAATTATTATTTAGATAATTACAGTAATTATGATACTCTGCCTGCCCTATGCTGCCTGTGTGTGCCATACTCTGGCTGCCCTATGCTGCCTGTGTATGCCATACTATGCCTGTCCTATGCTGCCTGCGTGTGCCATACTCTGGCTGCCCTATGCTGCCTGTGTGTGCCATACTCTGCCTGCCCTATGCTGCCTGTGTGTGCCATACTCTGCCTGCCCTATGCTGCCTGCGTGTGCCATACTCTGGCTGCCCTATGCTGCCTGTGTGTGCCATACTCTGCCTGCCCTATGCTGCCTGTGTGTGCCATACTCTGCCTGCCCTATGCTGCCTGTGTGTGCCATACTCTGCCTGCCCTATGCTGTCCGTGGGAGGTGAACCTGGCAGGGGTTTGTTCTGGAAGTTTGTTAACATTTGAAAATACCCATTATATGGTCCCTAATGTGTGTAATTATATGCTGGGGGTTGCCGTGCTAACAATAGGCGAGGAGGAGGAATATGGATTTAAAGGGTGTGTCTTTTTTTTGCTGTGCTACCACCATTAGCTTTCTAGTAATGCATCCCAAATACTGAATGTTGCATTTCTTACATATAAGGAGATATACCACAGACGCTATTACAGATGGGCATGAATATATGTGATAAGCTTGTATTCCAGCATACTTCATAATATAGTAATATTTGCCAAAGAATATCATTTAGATAATTACAGTAATTATGATAATCTAAAAATTGGAAGCCTTGATTTATCTTTTCACCCATAATTTTTTTATGTTTGACTCCATTGCTTCTACCTCCAAAGGTGTGGGTGCTTAAGTTGCGCCCATATATGCCAACCTTGTCATGGGTTGGAGGGAGGAAACCCACATCCATGAAGGTGAAATAGATGAAATCAGATGCATACAATTATATAAACAATATGTGGATGATCTGATATTAATTTGGCAGGGGGATACACAATTGTTTACAGAATTTGCAAAGGTTTTGAATAAAAATTAATTTAATTTACAGTTTATTAGTGAGTTTGGCAGAAATAAAATTACATTTTTAGATTTGAAATTGAAGGGAGAAGAAAGACAATTATTTACTACAGCATGTAAAAAAAAGATTGCGCAGGCAATTCTTTGCTGAGAGCAGATTCTTGCCTTCTGTTGCATTTGTTTAAAAGAGGGCAATTCTGCCGATTACAGAAAAACTGTGAAACGGATGGGGAATATATAAAACAAGCCTGTATGATATGGGATAATTTCTTAAATAGGGGCTATAATTTTAAAACTCTAGAACATGCTTTCTTAATAGCTTTCAGGAAATGGAGAAGTGCATCTAAGAAGTTTATTAGCACAATGACTGGTAGAGTATATAAGATACTAAAGTATACCACAAAACTGGTATGTAACATGTAAGAAATGCAACATTTACCGTGGCACAAGAGTTCAATAATGGATGTTACATGCTTTACATAGATAATTTTTTTTTTGTCTCTTAATATGCTATTTTTATCCTTATATGTTGTATCTATAATTATGTGAGAAATTTCTTGCCTCTAACATTGCTAAATGAATAAAAAAAATGTGTTGATCTTTTTTTCCCTTCAGAAGCATTAGTAGTTTGTCAGGATGCTGACAAAGCATGATGTAATTTCCTGCGAATGTGTTTTAAAATGAGAGAATCTCCCCTTAAATAGCCTATGACAAAGTCCATTGTGGACAAAATGTGTCAGGCGGTTTTAATGCTTTGATAGAGAATACTTTGAATAATAATCTGGTGTGCAAGCCTTCTAAAAGAAAAAAGTATGGATTTCTCCCCTGGCTACGGGTTCAGGTCCTCTGCACCCGGACCATTATAAACATTGGGTGAGTTACTGCCTTTGTTACGCTGCTATTGCTGATTGTGAAACGCGGGACTAAATGTGCACTGGGACATGTTATTTACGAGGCGAGTTTCACTAAAGTCTAACATATTGCCTGGGCTACGTAACCTTTGGAGAATATATTTTCTAGCCGAGCTGTGCATTTCTTAAAAGGGATTGTACCCTGTACCTACCCCCTGCCATCTAAATGGTGCACAAATTAGGGGGTTGGAAGGGAACACCTACATGCCTTGCCAACTTACCCTTAATGAATACAGCCCTGCTTAATGCAGCAGCCATTATGAAGCCCAAGGACCTGTTCAGGTGCGAAAATGCAAAAAACTGTAGGTTTTCTTTTCTCAACCACTATATCAGTTATAACGCATAATTCTATTAGTGTGCATGCTTTTAGGAAGGGCACATTTTGTTAACGTAATTTTTTATGTACCACGTGTACAGATTAGTGATGAGCGAATCTAACCCGTTTTGCAAAACAGTGGAAAATTTGCGAAATTCGAAAATTGTTGCATGTCTCAAAACAATTGATGTGCACAGCAAATTTTTGGGTTTGATTCACGAAACAATCCACCAATTAAGAAACCCGGAAATTCACTGCAAATCCATGCTTGCCGAAAAATTTTGCTGATCACTAGCAGATTTGAGGACTGCTAGATTTGAATATAAACTTTACATTTTTTCTTAAATTCCTTTTTTATAAAGGATAATTTTCTCACTCTGAGAATAAAACTACAGAAAAATTATAAGGCATTATATGATATTACATTTCAGGTTCACCCTTGATTGTGGGAGTCTTTATTTGTATAAGCACCCATGATTACTTTTTTTATTGGGTGTGTGACCTACTTTAATGCTGGCTGGAGCACAATCATTTAGAATTATAACTCACAATGTTGTCAGTTACCAGATATCTTTAATGGAACAACAGCAAAATATGTAAATGGATATATATGGATCTGTTTCTAAATCTCTTGTTTGAACTGAAATGCCAGAAAACTGAAGCTACTTCACAATCTGCCCATGTTCCAGTGTTTATTTAGGCCAAATAGGAATGTCAACCTCTGAATGCTGCAATATAAAATATTGAAAAGAAAAAAGTCTTGTTTGTCTTTCAGTCTTCCTTTAATAAAAATGTCATATATCTACATACATTGTGGTTTAGAAACCACATTTGAGTTCTCTTCCAAATACAGCTGGAAAGCGGCAACAGTTGCATTTTGCTCTTTACAATGAAAATGTACAGCTTCTAGAAGAGGGGTCCCCAACCTTTCTTACTCGTGAGCCACAGTCAAATGTAAAAAGACTTGGAGAGCAACACAGGCATCATAAAAGTTCATGGAGGAGCCAAATAAGGGCTAAGATTGGCTATTAGGTAGCCTCTATGCACACTATCAGCTTACAAGGGGCTTTATTTGGTAGTAAATCTTGTTTTTGTTCAACCAAAACTTGCCACCAAGTCAGGAATTTAAAATTAACTACCTAGTTTGGGGGCACCGAGAGCAACATCCAAGAGGTTGGTGAGCAACATGTTGCTCACAAGCCACTGGTTGGGGATCACTGAATTTCATACTTTAAACTTTATGTTTTAGACATAGCCATGTAATTATAATTTACTGGTAAGGAATCCAACAAGTTGGCACAATTCTATCTTTGAAAGTGGCAATTATAATGTGTGCTGATTGCAGGTAAAACACCCCCAAATATTTCACCTCTATTATCTCAGCATTATACAGGTAAAGGATTTATTACCACCATACCATTTCCATTATACAAATTTCCATTTAAACACACTATCAATTCCAACAGACTTGCTTTTTAGTAATAGCCATAAGGTATGGCGCTCCAAATTACAGAAAAATCCATTATCTGGAATACCCCAAGTTCCAAGCATTCTAAATAACACATCCACTACACTATATATGTTCTTCATTGTAGCTTTTATTTGCCCTTTGACCTGTAGCAGTGTTAGATAAGGTTAAAAAAATGCTGCTAAGAACAACTATAGTACAGAAGTAGATCCCTGTAGAGCAAGATGTAAATGACTTTTTCTCTGTTTTGTCCCCAGAATATTTCTAAATGACCCTCCCTAAGGCATAATGAAAATAGTCATCTGTTCTGTTTAGATATTTTATTTCTGTAGTAAAATAGCATGTTGCCCCCCCAACCTGGCTATTTGCTCCCTGTATATTGCCACTACGTGAAGATCACTGAAAAAAAGCTGAAAACTTATGACAGGTTCAACTCTTTCTAGCAGAACAAAACCATTATGATGAGGAGCAGCTAAAACTGTATACATTGTAGGCATCACATAAACATCTCTACAGTGAAAAAATAGACTGTCTTTGAACAGAAAATGAGCAGTACCACATTTCTCTTAATTTCATTGACAATTTGTTAAAAAAGAGGGATTTGGGTAATACAGTATAAAAACCTGGACTAGTGTTAATTTCACTTGGATACAGATACAACAATACTACAAATCAAGCTACTGGCATACAGTCAAAACATCTTTCTGTATTATTATTTTACAAGCGGCACTTGAATTCTGGAGTCCATCCAAGGGTAGAGAAATGCAGAAAGTGAGACATTGTGAGAGAATATGTGGAAGCTTGTTCCACAAGGTAGAAGTAGATTCCTGTTCTATCCTGTTGTATGTCACCTAGGATACAGTACGTATGTATATTACATATTGAAGGATTCTGAAAGGTAATGGGCATTAACTTTTGGCAACCAATTATTGGGAAAAAAGCAGAATTAAAATGTAAGGAATGATGCAAGTCAAGGACAAGTATTCTGAGCTCAGATGATCAGTGTTAGTTAATATGTACCCTAGTTTGCACTAGTGGCCTGTTTTGATGTATTCTTGTAAGATTAAGACACTATTATAGAAAGTCTGGAGCTCTTTATTTATAGAACTCTTTTTAAACTTCAAACTTTAAAGGTATAAAATTAAATGAACTTCTAGAACACAACAAAATGTCTCCGCTCCCCTTGTTTCAAACTACATAAGATATTGGGATCAACTTCACCAAGTCCAAGGTAAGAACACTGCTTAAGATATCAGTCCACAAGCAGCTTGAAACAGATTTGAACTTGTATATCCTGAAAACTCTCTTAACGCCGAGGCATTCCAAAGTTGAGTCTCTAGAATTTTTTTTTCACCCTCACCATCCCCTGGTGCAGAAGTCCTTTTGTTTTTGGATTTATCTTCAGGCTCTTTTAAAGGGTCAGCAGAGGCTGCACTGGACATTAGTGGCTGGCAGAATCCGCCGATCAATGGCTTCTTATGTTGCATAGTGATCAAAGCTGCCCAAATACTCCAGAGCAGCTTGATAGCAAAACTGGTATTCGTCCTTTAAAAACAGAAACATATATTACATGTATTTCATATACTTAAGAGACTTTAGACTATTTTTTATAGTACATTTATTACATAAATTATTTGAAAGGAAAGTTTATTAACAACTTTAAAGGACCACTAACAATTTTTTTTACATTAAACATATACCTTCTAAACACTTTCATTAGTATATTTAACATACAGAAATGTTAATATCATAAGTAGATTTTAAATAAGTAACATTACCATGTATTTATAGGGCTCAGACTGCAGTTCCTCTAACGACATACTTCTGGTCAGCATCCCCCTCCTCCCCCTTCCTGTACAATATTAGCTGCGCACTCCACTCACACAGAAATCCAAAAAAGAGAAGGACATAAGAAAGCCTCTCTTGCCCATCCCTCTCCCTGAACCAGTAGCGATTCTGAGGCTGCTGCCACCTGAGGCAGAAGCCACAATGCCCCTCCCTCTCGCCTACTTCGCGCTTACAACTTTAGCGTAAGAGTGGTTTCAGAGGGGACTGCATCACTAGTGCAGAGAACCCTGCAAAATGAAAACTGTGCTCTAAAATCTGCCTCTGCTAACTTTAAGAGCAGAATGAAAATCAGCATTCATAAAGAGTCAGGGCTACACATTAGAACTGCTTTCAGGTAACCTATCGTTTCTTCTACTCCCCCATGTAACTGGAGGAGACGTTTTTGAAAAATGGATTTCAATCCACGATTCTGATGGAGAAGCAGTATTCCTTTAAGTAAATAAATAAAAAAGAATGGTTATGTTTCAGTTGATTAAAATGTGCCTGCCATTGCTGCAATTCAATCACAAACTTTAGCAGATAAAAGTTCTAATAGTGGTGCTTGGGTAATTGTTGTACTTTGAAACTGAGATTCTAAACTGGCAAGTTTAAATCTGTTGTATTGTATTGTTCCAGATCTCACCTCTGTCTGCACCATAGCTGGTCTTTGTGTTCTCAGCATCTTTACTGTCTGGAAAATATCTACAACACCTTCATAACGCATCCTTTCCAGTACTATACTTAGAGTAATGAATACCCCAGTCCTTCCAACGCCAGCACTACAGAATAGAGAAAAAATGTTTTTTGTAAGTTAAAATTGATGACAAATCATTTATAATGATCAGTAATTACTTTGTATGTTAAATATTAATGGCACAAAATTAAACCATTTTAACTTTCAAACCTTGCTGGTGACTATAGTTTAAGACAGTATAGGGAGGCTATGAGTCCTAGAGAGATTTATGTTAGGAATCATATACAGTCAGTAAAACATAGTAACATAGAAACTTAGGTTGAAAAAAAAAAAAAACCCATCAAGTTCAACCTTTATGTCTATATAAAAACCTAAATGCTTGTAGATCTAGAAGAAGTCAGAAAAAACACTTGTAGCCTCTCCAATTGCTTCAGATGGGGAAAAAATTCCTTCCTGACTCCCACCAGTCCCTGGATCTGCTTGGTACTGAGGGCTATTTTCAATCATTTTCAAGAGTCTGAATCCACGGTGACCTTTTAATGGTCACTTAATGGAGCTGAAACGGTTAGTACCCATGCTATAACCTTTAAACGATTAAAAATTGTACTGACTTTGTGTTTCAAGTACATAATGTCAATTTCTCTGTGCCCCTAAGCAAAACCAGTACAGGTTTGTGAGAACCTGACTGGTTTTGCTTAGGGGCACAGAGAAATTGTTCCTTTGAAACAGTAAAACCCTTGTTTAAAAGAGAAGAAGAGGTAAAAATCACTGGGGGGGGGCTAACCATTTACCCCTGTCTGGGGCTCCTGTTAGTAGAAAGCTGACCAAGGTTGCTGCAAGGGTATGATCCTCTTCCTTCTTCTGTCTAAGTTTCGCTTGCACAGTAGAGTGAAAATCCTAAATTTAACAAGAAAGTTGGCATTTTCACCCTATTGTGCAAGCAAACCAGTCCTGAGATTCAGAAGAATGAAGAGAGACAGAAGTGCATCACATCCTTGCAGCTTCCCCGGGCAGGTGCGGTTTTCTCCTAACAGGAGCAACAGCCCAGAGTAAAAGGTAAGCGATTACAATCAATGAGGGAATGCCTAACATTTGGCACCCCATCCCCCAGGGATTTTTACCTTTTCTTCTCCTTTAACATCAGTTAATGAATTGGACCTTGTGCTAAACATACTTTTAGCCTAGTTGCCAAAACCATAGATTTTGTTGTTATTAAACATATTAAAATCATATTCTTTGAACTCATGTTAAACTAGTGAGTATAGTGTGTTTTCAATTAAAGAATGGACAATAGTGCACCTACCCATGGACTGAAGAATGCAAGTTGCACACAAAAGCCATGAAAATCCTGTAAATTAAAATCTTTAAAAATTATGTTTAGTAATGTCATCAGTTATAACCAGTGTTTAGTGATATAATTTGCCATGACTCTCAAATTTGTATTAAAAAAATTATTGTAAAATAAAAGATTATTAAAAGTCAACTTGGAAATCCATCACCTGCAAAAAAGCATGCAGTGAGAACCTTTTTAAAACTGAAGGTAGTTACGTCTCATGCACACAAACGGCATTGAGGGGTTTAGCCTTCAATTAAGGGAACAGAGGTAGAAACATGAAAATGACTCCTTAATGTCCCTTTGTCCAAGAGAGAGATATATATGTTGTTGTATTTCAACAGTGATACCCAACCAGTGGCTCGTGACCAACATATGTTGCTCACCATAATTTTTTATGTTGCTCCCAGTGGCCAAAAAGACTCATGAGTGTGGCTCACTAGTGAAAAAGATTGGGGATCCCTGCATTACAATTTGAAACCAGTCTCCACAAAGTGCTAAACACTAGTTAGGAATTGATTGGTAAGTACTGTATGTTTCAAAGATCCCCACTATGTTGGCCTGGGCTGTTTTAATTTTATTGAGGGACATATTTCAGGCTTACTCCTTATGCTTTGCAAACATTTTCGAGAAAGTGCTTCATAATTGTATGACTATATTTAATAAGTGGGTATTTTTAATATAATATTGCTGCTCCTGGATCAGTCTTCCAGACTGCACACTTTTGTTTTAAGTCTCAGTTGCAAGCAGGGAACTATGTGATGTCCAGTTCCTCCAGTTATTTTCTCCAAATGGTATTTTTGCATGCTGTAAAAGGCTTCTTTTTTACATTCTTTAATAAAGTCAGTAGTGGGAAAGAATGTATTTAAAAATATTCATACCTGCAATGTACAGATATAGGGCCATCCTGACCAAACTGCTCTTTTGTCTTGTGCACTTGCCCAATAAAGTCAATGAAGCCTTCTCCTGATTTTGGCACTCCTTGTTCAGGCCAATCCGTGAACTGAAACTGACGCACTGTGCGAGACTGACCATCCTATCAGAAAAATAGGAACAATATAGAATTAATTATTTAAAAATACATATTTGATACAGAACTATTCAAGGAAAGTGGTTAGCATTGCTGCCTTGCAGAATTAGGGTTCTAGGTTTAATTTCATCCTGGGCAAGTTTTGTACGTTCTCCCTGTATATGTTTTGGATTCCTCGGGTACTTAGGTTTCCTCTCACACTCAGAAAACACTCAGGCAGGTTACCTGACTTTTAATAAAACTGATCATAGCAAGTGTGCAAATATGGATAAAGTTCCAGATAGGGACCAATACAAATGATGTATTATTTCTGTAAAACACTGTGGAATATGTTGGTGCTATATAAATATGTAATTATATAAATATATTATATAATAAAATGAACATTTAGTAGTGCTACAAAGGACCCATGTAACTACACAAAATCACAATCCTTTGCAACCACAATGAAGTAAAAGTATTACCAAAAATTAATAATGCCAAAAACTATTTGAAATTTGTATTTCCTGAACTTACCCTGGCATCTGTGACCTTAAATTCCCTAAGGATATACTGGGGCATGTTGTATTCAGCCATTGGATCTACTACAAAGTACTGATATCGAGCCGAACGTTCTGCTGGCCAGTATTGGTGGCACTTTTCCTACAAGAAAAATGTGTTTGCCTTTAATGACACATTTAAGCTTATACACAGATTACATTATATTATATTATACCAAGTCATACAATAAATTGCCATCTTGTTTTCTTGCTTGTAAAAGTGGCAAAGTATTATGTACTTAAAGAATAAGTAAACCTTTTTTTTTCTATGAGTAAAATTAATCTAAACAGCCTCCAGAATTACCTACCTTTGTCCCAGCATTCTCTCTGACCTGGTTCCTCAGTCAGAAGGTGTTCTTTTTCTTTGCTTCCTTGTGCAGAGTGAAGCCACGCCCCCACTTCCTGTTCAGTTCTCTCTTCAATTTGACAAGGTTGTTGGAGTGGAGAGCCTTCTGTGCATGCCTGGAGGCAGCAGGAGCCAGTCTGTGCATTAGCAGGGCTTTTTTTTTTTTTTTTGATGAGAGACCTGAACAGGAAGTGGGGGCGGGGCTTCACTCTGCACAAGGAAGCAAAGAAAAAGAACACCTTCTGACTGAGGAACCAGGTCAGAGAGAATGCTGGGACAAAGGAAGGTAATTATGGAGGCTGTTTAGAGTAATTTTACTCATAGAAAAAAAAAAAAGGTTTACTTTTTCTTTAAATTAAATTCTCAGTTTACTGTTTTCATAATATACTTACTCGTCCCATTTCTCTAAGTTTTGTTAGCATCACAACAATGGTGGAATTATTTTCCCAAAGCATTCTCCAGAAATCTTCAGTGGTCTCAGCAAGTGGTCCTTGAGTTGCAATGTATGCTTTTTGTTGCCTAAATATACAAAATAATTACAGTTACGTGAAAGTACAAGCCCATTTAAATAATCATTTGTACATTTTGTACCTGTATCCATCAATGAAGCTTGCATTGATATAGTCTGATCCTTCCACACCTCTGATTGGCTGAAGGCAAACCCGCGTGGACTCATATGGCATGATATTAACAAGGCGATTTTTAAACTTGTTACATGGAAGGTTGGCACTGATGAATCTGGATGTGTGAGCCTTTGAATTGGCAAGTCGCTAAAACACAAAAAGAAAAAAGGATAAAACATACTTAAGCAACCCCTCATTAATATATTACATAAACAGGTCTAGGATAATTTACAAAAACCTTATAATCCTGTCCTGGAGTGTTGCATGAGGCATGCCCATGTTAATTAGTTCTGATTTAACATAGTAACATAGTAAGTTGGGTTGAAAAAAGACATACGTCCATCAAGTTCAACCATAATGCCTATATATAACCTGCCTAACTACTAGTTGATCCAGAGGAAGGCAAAAAACCCCATCTGAAGCCTCTCTAATTTGCCGCAGAGGGGAAAAAATTCCTTCCTGACTCCAAGATGGCAATCGGACCAGTCCCTGGATCAACTAGTACTAAGAGCTATCTCCCATAACCCTGTATTCCCTCACTTGCTAAGAATTCATCCAGCCCCTTCTTAAAGTTATATAATGTATCAGCCAACACGACTGATTCGGGGAGGGAATTCCAGAACCTCACAGCTCTCACTGTAAAAAATCCTTTCCGAATGTTTAAATGGAACCTCCCTTCTTCTAAACGGAGTGGGTGCCCTCGTGTCCGTTGGTCCCTTTATATATTTATACATAGTTATCATGTCACCTCTTAAGCGCCTCTTCTCCAGTGTAAACAGACCCAACTTGTCCAGTCTTTCTTCATAACTGAGACTTTCCATACCCTTTACCAGCTTAGTTGCCCTTCTCTGGACCCTCTCTAACTCAGTAATGTCCCGTTTGAGCACTGGAGACCAAAACTGAACAGCATATTCTAGATGGGGCCTTACCAGCGCTCTGTAAAGGGGAAGAATAACCCCCTCCTCCCGTGAATCTATACCCCTTTTAATACAGCTCAAAACCTTGTTTGCCCTTGCAGCTGCTGCCTGGCATTGCTTGCTACAGCCAAGTTTATTATCTACAAGGACTCCAAGGTCCTTCTCCATTATGGATTTGCCTAGTGCAGTCCCATTAAGGGTATACGGGGCTTGCATATTTTTACATCCCAGGTGCATGACCTTACATTTATCCACATTAAATCTCATCTGCCACTTAGCTGCCCAGATTGCCAGTTGGTCAAGATCCTGCTGCAGGGATGTCACATCCTGGATAGAATTGACTGGTCTGCAGAGTTTTGTGTCATCTGCAAACACTGATACATTACTCATAATACCCTCCCCTAAGTCATTTATGAACAAATTAAACAAAAGTGGACCCAGTACAGAACCCTGAGGGACCCCACTGAGGACCTTATTCCAAGTAGAGAATGTACCATTAACAACCACCCTCTGTACCCGATCCTGTAGCCAGTTTTCTATCCATGTGCAAACGGCTTCACTAAGACCAATAGACCTTAGCTTAGAAAGCAGTCGTTTGTGGGGAACGGTATCAAATGCTTTGGCAAAATCCAAATAGATGATATCTACTGCATCCCCACTGTCCAGCTTCTTACTTACCTCATCATAAAAAGCAATTAAATTGGTCTGACATGACCTGTCCTTCATAAAGCCATGCTGATTACTGCTCATAATGGCATTCTCCACTACATAATTTTGAATGTGATCCCTTAACAAGCCTTCAAATAACTTGCCCACCACGGATGTCAAACTTACAGGCCTATAATTGCCAGGCTGAGATCTTACTCCCTTTTTAAATATGGGAATGACATTCGCCTTCTTCCAATCCCTAGGTACCATACCCTATACCATATGAAAGAGAGTCTGAGAATATCAGAAACAAGGGCCACTGCAATTCTGCCCCTAGCTCTCTCAGTGCCCGAGGGTGTATTCCATCTGGCCCAGGTGCCTTATTTACATTTATCGTGTGTAACCCTTTAAGCACCATATCCTGTGCCAACCACTGTGTAGTTGGAGCTGAGGCAACAGTGCAGCTATTGGGTGGGACTTGGCCCACTGGCTCCTCTACTGTATACACAGAAGAAAAGAACTGGTTAAGCACATCTGCCTTTTCTGTATCCGCTGTAACCATATTGTTACTATAACTCAATGGGGCCACACCCTCAACCTGCATCTTTTTACTATTAATATACTTAAAAAACTTTTTGGGGTTAGTCTTGGCCTCGGCCGCAATGCGCTCCTCATTTTCTATCTTTGCCTTCCAGATTGCTGTTTTACAACACTTGTTATAGTGTTTATAATCATTAAACGCATCTACTGTCCCCTCTGACTTATATTTCTTAAAAGCTTTCCTTTTTTTTCCCTATTAACTTCTTTACCTCAGAGTTAAGCCACATAGGGTGATTCTTAACACTTCTACTTTTTCTTATTAATGGAATAAATTGATAACAGTAATGATTTAATATCATTTTAAATGACAACCATTTCTGCTCTGTGTTTTTATCAGAAAACATAATGCCCCAATCTATGCCCTGAAGCGCTGCCCTTAAGGAGCTAAAATTTGCCTTCCTAAAATTCATTGTCTTTGTTGCCCCCGTGTAAATTTGTTTCCTGCACCAAACATCAAATGAAATAACATTATGGTCACTATTACCCAGGGGTTCAACCACTTGCACATTTGCTATACGTTCTGGGTCATTAGAGATCACTAGATCTAGTATAGCATGGTTCCTGGTTGGCTCCTCAACAACTTGTGACATAAAGTTGTCATGCAGCATGTTTATAAACTTGTTCCCATTTACTGTCCTGGCAGTACTATTGCCCCAGTGAATATCAGGGTAATTAAATTAAGAAGGTACATTTAAGGTCTCCTATACACAATACAATTTACAAAGGTGTCTCCACCCTCAGAATACTTCACAGTGATCCTACAAGGTAATTCTCTGTACTCCTAAGCACGCTAGCCTTACTCCTAGTAAACTAATTCTTATTTATTTTAAAGGTGATATGAAAGTAGTTGTTCAGACTAGGGACCAGACACAGATGCTTTGAACAAGCACAGCATAAGTAGTGTATTTGATTATCATCAAAACAAAAAAATAGGAAGTTGTCCACCAAACAACTGTTTTCTTTTCATAATCAAACAATTTTCTTAAGCCACTTTCCAATATATGGTAAAATGCTGTTTAACAAAGCTTATAAGGGTAGATGAGGGTGAAAAAAAGATGTATGTCCACCACGTTCAACCTTTTGTTGGCAGTGAAACTTGCCTAACTGCTAGCTGATTTAGAAGAAAGCAAAAGACTCTCTAATTTGCCTCAGAGGGAAAAATCCCTTTCTGATTCCCAAGAGTGGACCAGTCCCGGGATCAACTTTGTAGTAACAGTTAATTTCAGAAACTTTGTCTTTTTATGCATGTATGAATATTTTTATATAGTGCTAGTTATGTATGCAGAACACTAAATTAATATATCAAACAGGGCTAATTACAATGATAAATACAAATAAATACAAATAAGGTTTTGGACCCCTTATGCGGAAACCCATTATCCAGTTCAAAATTACGGAAAGGCCATCTTCTATAGACTCAATTTTAATCAAATAATTCACATTTTTAAAAATGCTTTTCTTTTTCTCTGTAATAATAAAACAGAACCTTTTACTTGATCCCAACTAAGATATAATCAACCCTTACTGAAGCCAAAACAACCCTATTGGGTTTAATTACCGTTTAAATATTTTTTTGGCAGCCTTAAGTTAGGAGATCTGAATTACGTTAAGACTCCTAATCCAGAAATATCATATTAAGACTAAAAGCTAAGTATCCAAGGGACAAGAGAAAGGAGATCTGTAGTTTCTAACTTTTTAAAAAGGCATCCACAACCCTTTCTTGAAACTATCTAAAGTAAGTGCCTCTGCAACTTCACAGTCCTCACTTGTAAAACCCTTTCCACATCTTAAAATAATGTCTGTCTTTTGCTATTACCTTCTCAGATTGCCAGACTACAGATACAATGTATGTAAAATCGAATGGATTCCAGTCAAGGCTCCCGTTCCAACAATGCATACTTCTGTTGTTCTCCTTTGCAGGCAATCACATAACAGGAATTGCAAATATATTTATGTTTGGGGGGTTGGCAGGGTTTAGATCTATAAATTCATTCTTACCTTTACCCTGGCACAATTTCCTTTGTATTTTAAAGTGTTGGCAGAAGAAGCATTTCCTTTGTGGTAATTCTGTTTTGCTATTATGCAACTTAGGTTGTACTGAGTACACTGAGTAAGAGGGAACAATAGTTTATTGTTGTATTGTGTAGTGCTGGTTTCTTCTGAAAGCTCAGAATTAGGCACAATGAACCAGTGTCAGACTGGGACACCAAGGTTCCACCAGAGAATATGGTATCAAGGGCCCACAGCTGGAGCAGTAAGAGCATAGAGCAATACAGTGCATACAGGAAGACACTACTTAATTGACCCAGTACTGTGCTTAATCAATCCAGATGGGGGCCTCACCCAACTAAGTCACTTATGTAAGTGGCAATACAGAATGAATTAACAAAAAAAAAAATATACAGTGGCTTGCAAAAGTATTCGGCCCCCTTGAACTTTTCCACATTTTGTCACATTACAGCCACAAACATGAATCAATTTTATAGGAATTCCACGTGAAAGACCAATACAAAGTGGTGTACACGTGAGAAGTGGAACGAAAATCATACATGATTCCAAACATTTTTTACAAATAAATAACTGCAAAGTGGGGTGTGCGTAATTATTCAGCCCCCTGAGTCAATACTTTGTAGAACCACCTTTTGCTGCAATTACAGCTGCCAGTCTTTTAGGGTATGTCTCTACCAGCTTTGCACATCTAGAGACTGAAATCCTTGCCCATTCTTCTTTGCAAAACAGCTCCAGCTCAGTCAGATTAGATGGACAGCGTTTGTGAACAGCAGTTTTCAGATCTTGCCACAGATTCTTGATTGGATTTAGATCTGGACTTTGACTGGGCCATTCTAACACATGGATATGTTTTGTTTTAAACCATTCCATTGTTGCCCTGGCTTTATGTTTAGGGTCGTCCTGCTGGAAGGTGAACCTCCGCCCCAGTCTCAAGTCTTTTGCAGACTCCAAGAGGTTTTCTTCCAAGATTGTCCTGTATTTGGCTCCATCCATCTTCCCATCAACTCTGAGCAGCTTCCCTGTCCCTGCTGAAGAGAAGCACCCCCAGAGCATGATGCTGCCACCACCATATTTGACAGTGGGGATGGTGTGTTCAGAGTGATGTGCAGTGTTAGTTTTCCGCCACACATAGCGTTTTGCATTTTGGCCAAAAAGTTCCATTTTGGTCTCATCTGACCAGAGCACCTTCTTCCACATGTTTGCTGTGTCCCCCACATGGCTTGTGGCAAACTGCAAACGGGACTTCTTATGGTTTTCAGTTAACAATGGCTTTCTTCTTGCCACTCTTCCATAAGGGCCAACTTTGTGCAGTGCACGACTAATAGTTGTCCTATGGATAGATTCCCCCACCTGAGCTGTAGATCTCTGCAGCTCGTCCAGAGTCACCATGGGCCTCTTGGCTGCATTTCTGATCAGCGCTCTCCTTGTTCGTCCTGTGAGTTTAGGTGGACGGCCTTGTCTTGGTAGGTTTACAGTTGTGCCATACTCCTTCCATTTCTGAATGATCGGTGGAACAGTGCTCCGTGGGATGTTCAAGGCTTTGGAAATCTTTTTGTAGCCTAAGCCTGCTTTAAATTTCTCAATAACTTTATCCCTGACCTGTCTGGTGTGTTATTTGGACTTCATGGTGTTGTTGCTCCCAATATTCTCTTAGACAACCTCTGAGGCTGTCACAGAGCAGCTGTATTTGTACTGACATTAGATTACACACAGGGGCACTCTATTTAGTCATTAGCACTCATCAGGCAATGTCTATGGGCAACTGACTGCACTCAGACCAAAGGGGGCTGAATAATTACGCACACCCCACTTTGCAGTTATTTATTTGTAAAAAATGTTTGGAATCATGTATGATTTTTGTTCCACTTCTCACGTGTACACCACTTTGTATTGGTCTTTCACGTGGAATTGCAATAAAATTGATTCATGTTTGTGGCTGTAATGTGACAAAATGTGGAAATACTTTTGCAAGCCACTGTATATAGTGCTGCTGGATATAGTGCTGCACCAATATTATTTGCAACAAAAGTAAAAACAATTTAAAAGTGGCAGGTCTGCATGCTATTCATAATATATACAATCAGCAATCCTAAAATTCAATAAAAACAAAAAAAAAACCAAATCCAATTACCATAGAAATGCAACAGTTCATATGAGATCTTAGCTTAAAAAACAATATTATTGGAACAGTACCCATAAATCAAAGCCACAAGGAGGACCAAGGAGATCCCCAGCTGTAACAGAGTTGTCAGTGTAGTCTCCAAAAGCATAGTGCACCTTATAGGGGATATGCAGCGTCAACTTATAATCTTAAAAATGTTGCCAGGACATATTCATAAGCCAAACTGTGGCAATGCACATATTCCAGTTATATATGGAATAACAATTCAGGGCTACTGAGTTAGCAAGGCACAGTTCTATAGTTCCAGCACTGCAGCTTAGGCAGTCCAAGAGAGTCCAACTCTTTCCTAGCTTTCTCACTGCCAGGAATAAATTATACACAAGCAGAACCTGGAAAGGGTAAAAAAAGAGTTTTGGCCTCAGAAAGGACAAAGAGCCCAGTGGGAAAATCCCAGTACCCCATCAGGCCAGTCTGATACTGCAATACACTGAGATGGCAGCCTAAACACCATTTTTTCAGCTAAATAAAATACATTTATTGGTTCAAGAATACAATTTTAAATGGAAGAGTGATATATTTACAATGTATATAGTCCAATTTAGAAATAAAAAGTACACACAAAAAAACAATCATGGCAATTTCCCTTTAATGAGCATTGTAACTGGTTTCACACCTCTGTAAGTTTTAGCTATATTTACTGTGCCTGAATTTTGGTGACTGGATTGGATTACTGGGAAACATTTTCAAGAATATTCAGTTGCTTTAGATGGTTGTTTGAGGAATCTGTTAGCTCTTGCTCTCCTATTTACACTGTGCAAATTATTGCACAGTATAAACTCTCCCTGCTAGCTTTATGTAATTATGTCCTCATTTAAGACTTTTTTTACTGGATACTTATCTAGTATATCATGACCTGGATGAATGAAAACCTCTGGAGACACTGTGAAACACTTGCACTTACATGCAATGTAAACAAATCTCCAGAGAGTAATGATTATTGTTACACCACTAGGTTTTCCTTGTAAGTATTTTTTTATCACAAGCTTCTGCATATATCTCACCTTGAATTCCAGTTCCATGCCTGTAACATGTTCACCCAATTCAATCTGAGCTAGTTTTTGGATATATGTATATAGATTTCGTGCTGGCACTTCAGTATTTCCACAAGCCACAGCTTCTAGCAAGGCATCATGAATGAAGCTGTACTGATCCTCAGTTTGCACCATATAATTTCTCTGTGATCGCATTAGTGTCACATGCCCATAGATATCAACTGTCTTTTCATGTTTTATTCTCTCCAACATAGCATCAATAACAATAAAGCAACCAGTACGCCCCACTCCAGCACTACAAGAAAAAAGATCAGATAGTATTAGACGTTGCATACATGCATTGCTCTAATTATTATTTGGGGAAAACAAAACAGCATAAAGAATTAATAACAATTTAATAAAACAAACTGCAACTCATATGTACTAGAATGGCAACTTCTTCAGTATGTTTGGATTCCATTTTCAGGAAACTGGCCAATATGGACAAAAAATATTACTATTCAAACTTTGATCCTCTATACCAGTGCTGTCCAACTTCTGTGGTACCGAGGGCCGGAATTTTTCCGACCTATGTGGTAGAGGGCCGATAATGGAAGCCAGTTTTGACCACTCCCCTTTTTGAAACCGCACCCACTTGAAACCACACCCGTGTTATCACATGACCATACCCATATTAATGGTTGTAGTACAGCAAATACCTGCCATACTCTGCCTTCCCTACCCTGCCTCTGTGTGCCATACTCTGCCTTCCCTACCCTGCCTGTGTGTGTCATACTCTGCCTTCCATACCCTGCCTGTGTGTGCCATACTCTGCCTTCCCCACCCTGCTGGTGTGTGCCATACTCTGCCTTCCCTACCCTGCCTGTGTGTGCCATACTCTGCCTTCCCCACCCTGCCTGTGTGTGCCATACTATGCCTTCCCCACCCTGCCTGTGTGTGCCATACTATGCCTGCCCTACCCTGCCTGTGTGTGCCATACTCTGCCTTCCCCACTCTGCCTGTGTTTGCCATACTCTGCCTTCCCTACCCTGCCTGTGTGTGCCATACTCTGCCTTCCCTACCCTGCCTGTGTGTGCCATACTCTGCCTTCCCTACCCTGCCTGCGTGTGCCATACTTTGACTGTGTGTGTCATTCTTGGCTGGTTTGTGCTATACTTGGACTGTGTGTGCCATACTCTGCCTGCCCTACCCTGCCTGTGTGTGCCATACTCTGCCTGCCCTACCCTGCCTGTGTGTGCCATACTCTGTGCCTGCCCTACCCTGCCTGTGTGTGCCATACTCTGCTTGCCCTATGCTGCCTGTGTGTGCCATACTCTGCCTGTCCTACCCTGCTGTGTGTGTCATACTCTGCCTGCCCTACCCTGCCTGTGTGTGCCATACTCTGCTTGCCCTACTCTGCCTGTGTGTGCCATACTCTGCTTGCCCTATGCTGCCTGTGTGTATGGCACACACAGGCAGCATACAGTGACACAATGCTGGCACTGCTCCTACAGTCTGCACAATAACTATATATTAGCAGTACCACCTCAGTATATGTTCTTTTTGTAGTGTGCAAGGTTTATTTGTGGGTTTCTACTGCTGTCTGAGGTGTGAACAGGAGAATAATGTGGGTGATTACAGTCTGAGCCTGAGGTGTGAACAACACAGGGGATTACATTTTAAAACAATACAGGGGGGTTACAGCCTGAATCTGAGGTGAGAACCATGCAGGGGGGGGGCAGTTAATCACAGTACTGATACCATTTAAAGCTTACACAAGAGTAAGCCATCAAAGCAGCCAGACAGGTGGGGGGCCACCAGTTGGACAGCACTGCTCTATACTATGAGAGACTAGGAAAATAATACCCAAGATTAAAAAAAAAAACAAAATACAAATTTTCTATGGTATCCATTTCTGTTTATTCAAAGCAAAGCAGCATTTCCTAAGCAGTGCTTCTTAGGAAAGTCTATGGGAATCCAAGTGGCTGTGTAGATGCTGGTAATTTTTACCTAAAAATAATAATATTCGCATCTTGAGGCAATAACTGTCCATTTTTTCAAATGAAGAGGAAACATTGTTTCCTTTTCCACTGTAAAAAAGTTGTAAAGATAAAACAACAAAAATGCTTTGTTCTTATTTGAGTTTCTATACTGCAGTGCCTCAAGCAGAGATAAATGCAATAATAAGAAAAAAACACATACTATTATATCAAGGTAAATTCACTTCTAAATTAGAAACTCAGTCACTAAATTTTGTGTAGCAGTATCATGCATTTATGCCTAAAATATTTCATAATACATGGCATTGAACAAATCTTTCAGATCAAGAATGTAATAGTCATATTACTAGAGATAAACAACTTATTTCTTAACATGACAGTTTTCTTGTAATCCCAGAATACAAGGACTTCACAGAGAAAGACAACCAGTATTATTTTTTTGCATGGAATATCCTATAGGTTGAACCTGACATACCCGATCAGTTTCACCCTTAATGATGCTTAAAGGGGTAGTTCACCTTTAAGTTAACATTCATTATGTAACTGAATTAAGAATTCTCAGCAGGTTTTCAACTTTTTTTATTGTTTTTTTTTTTTTTTTTATAGTTGAATTATCTGCTTTTCTCTTCTGATGCATTCTAGCTTCTAAGTGGGTGGTGTCACTGACCCTGGCAGCCAAAAATACGACTATACTCTGTGAGTTGTCAAATTTATTACTTATCTGCTACCAGGCAGAGGAAAACTCAGCTTTTAATAGCAATGATACAGTATATACAAACAACCATTACAAATTTGGCAAAAAATCTGATCAAAACAGAAATGTTTCATGTCTGCATTTCCAACAAAAAAAGTAAATTTTAAGAAATATTTATTCTCCTTATAAGTATGCTAAATATCAATATTAAAACATAATGAAAGCAATAGCTCGTTATCTAATTGTTATGTATGTGAAAACAATGCCTCGGGAAAATAATACCAGAGATTTGAAAACACAAAATAAAGGATATTAAAACTGATAAATACTTTTAAAAAAGAAAAGAAATTAGAATGTCACAAAAGCAAAAATTATTGTATAGTTTGATTTAAAAAATATACTTAAGCTTGCAAAATTTTAACAGATACAGTTTTAGTGAAACCACTGGGTAATATATATTAGCAAACTATGTACTGAGACTATTTATGTACTGGTCCTTTACCTGCAATGCACAACAACTGGCCCAGCATCAGGGGGATTGCAGGTTTTTACTCTTCTCAGGAATGCAAGAAATGGTGTTGGATATTCTGGCACTCCGTGGTCAGGCCATGCAGTGAATTGAAACTGCCGTACCTCTCTTTTTTCACTTGAACCACTCTGTAAAGAACAAAAATGTGTTTCATATAGCTACAACAAGAAAAAAATATATAAAACCATGGTTTGATAAAACTAAGATTACCTTATGTAAAGAAAAGGTTCGAACACAGAATGTTGCTAGCTCAATAGTGTCCAGCAGGGTTACTTGAATCATTCCATATGTCTCTGTTCCTCGACTTGGCCAGTATTGGTCACATTTTATCTATGAAGTAAAAAAAAAAAGTACTTTTAAGATTAGATTAACTTTTACATTGCCGCAATTTTTAAGTAACAGTAGTTAAACCTGGATTAAAACTATTCATTTTCATATTTGGCTTCTAGATGATTTAATGAAATGCACAACCCACCTAAAGAATGTGAAACCCACCCCAGCATGTGAAAAATACCCCATGTCTTATACCTGTCAACTGTCAGTTCACAGGAACACTGTAGCTCATGAAATTAGTAAGACATTTTTTAACTTTCTAAGGATACATCTGGTTTGGTGACATCATCTGTGCGGCGGTGGGCATACGAAATTTGATGCAATGTGGGTGTCATGATGAGAATGTCATATTGCACCATTCGCATTTCCATGCGTACATTGCAGCGAATTGCAAATGTTGGCACACACGTGCGTGTTACAACGCATGATACTCGCTCGGCATGTGTCCTACGCCCTTCCTGGGCTATTGAAAGCTTATCCTAACTGCTATCAGTGCCTGGTTATCTCTGTCTCTCCTAGAAGCCTAGCCTATTTCTGATTTGCCTGCTTTTCCAGTTTTGACCTTTGCCCGATTGACATACTGTTCAACTGCACATCTTGCTTGCTGCTCTGCTCAAGAACCAATGCTGCCAGTCTCAATCCGGATCTGTCTGACCAAGCCTTTGTCTCATTCTTGTGTACTTTGTTATTTGGCCTCACTTGCTACTTTTCACTCTCTTGCTCCCTGTATCAAACCCAAGTGAGGGGCTTTTGGATCTCTCTGTCAATGACTTACTCACTCTTGGTAAATCTGACAAAATAACCAGGCCATTATGCATGGAGCGGAGGGATCCTCAGCCCTCTCCCACCTACTACTGTATAATCATTGATTCAGGAGCCAGTGGGTGCTTCATACTCAACCAACATATTCAAGTGGCTAAGACTCTTCTGATTCCCCTTCAGCCTACTAGAACTCCAATCTAAAAGTGGACCTGTCACCAAGACATGAAAAGCTGTATAATAAAAGTCCATTTCAAATTGAACATGAAACCAAAATTTATTTTTATATTAACACCATCAAACCCATTATAAATGCATTTAAAAATCCCAGCTGTCCTCAAGGATGAAACTAAACAGTCAAACCCCTCCCCAGATACCCCCCTCTTCCTCAGTTCCCACAAGCACCGCTTATGAGCAGCAAAAGAGGGAAATTTACTGTGCAGGACGTCAAGTAAAGGATTTATTGGTATGTAGGAAAACAAATACTCTTTTCTCAAATGTCCCTAGGCAGCACAGGATACCCATGCGTTAGTCCCAGAGCTATTGTAGAGGGTGGGATAAGAAGTTAGTGGTGACTTGGTAGAGAGGGATGGAGAAGTGGTGGTGACTTGGTAGAGAGGGATGGAGAAGATCTGGAAAGGTAGTGGCCACAGGCGAGCTATTGAGAGTTCCTGAAGAGTTCAGAAGAGTTGTCTTCAGCCCACTGTAGGATACGGCATGCCTCCCAGCATGCTACTTTGCTCCTTTGGTGCAAAACCTTCTCCATGGTATATGTACGCCACTGCAGTTGCATTTTCCAATTTGATCTTCATCACATGACATCTTAGGCCTTGTATTATTGAGGGAAAGAGTCTCCAGGACTAAGGTGAGAAAGGTGAGCATGCATATTGAATATGTTGTCTGTAGATGTGGCTATGGCTTCCTCCAGCCAGAGGAACATGGTATAGGATCGCATACAGCTGCAACTGAAGGTTTAAAAGCAGCTGTGGAAAAAGTCTTCTTTAGGAGGCCTTCAGCTTTCCAGTGCATAAGGTCTTTAAAGGTGGTTCCATCCTCCAGGGGTATTGTGGTATGCTTGGCCAGCCTGCCAATAGGTGTGTCCACCTTGGGGATAGTCTACCACTTGTCTCTCTAAGCTTGGTCAAAAGGATACAGTAGAACCATTTTCTTATCTTTGGTGGAGCTCACTCTGGAGTATTCCATTCTTAACTGATCACATCCTCTATGGAAATTTTTTTTTTCTTCTGGGTTCCCCTTGTATGCCAAGTGTGCAAAACATATCTGTGTGTGATTAGAATCCTCATGGTCACTATCCAACTAATGACCCATTCCTTCTCTGAGGAAGGAGGATCATCATCCACCAATGGGGGAATATGTGGGGGGATGGAGGAGCTGGATGATGGCGGTGGAAGTTATTGTGCAGACTAATCGGTTGCCAGTGTATCTATAATCGGTTGCCAGCGTATCTATAGCGGCAGACACAGTAAAAGATTCTCCTGTGTGCTCAGATTACGGTTTGTGTTTTTTATGGTCCTGTGGGACCTCTTTGCCAAAAAATCTAAAAAAAGGCCAAAAGACAGATACTGGGGCTGCTTTAGAGCTCGATTGTGGCTGTTTTTTCCTGCATGGTCGGTTGGGCTTTTTTTTGGGGTCTTTTTTCGGGCCATGTTATGCTCAGTTACTAGTTTAAGAAGCAAGTCCCTGAAACAGTGTTTGTGCAGTATAGAAACCCCTAAAATACTGCAAGACTGTGCAATGCAGCAAGTCCCCAGCACTGTGTGGAATAGGGTACATAGTAACATAGTAAGTTGGGTTGAAAAAAGACATACGTCCATCATGTTCAACCATAATGCCTATATATAACCTGCCTAACTTCTAGTTGATCCAGAGGAAGGCAAAAAACCCCATCTGAAGCCTCTCTAATTTGCCGCAGAGGGGAAAAAATTCCTTCAAGATGGCAATCGGACCAGGCCCTGGATCAACTTGTACTGAGAACTATCTCCCATAACCCTGTATTCCCTCACTTGCTAAGAATCCATCCAGCCCCTTCTTAAAGCTATATAATGTATCAGCCAGCACGACTGATTCGGGGAGGGGATTCCACAACTTCACAGCTCTCACAGTAAAAAATCCTTTCCGAATATTTAAACGGAACCTCCCTTCTTCTAAATGGAGTGCGTGCCCTCGTGTCCGTTGGAAGGACCTACTGGTAAATAAAACATTAGAAAGGTTATTATATGATCCCCTTATATATTTATACATAGTTATCATGTCACCTCTTAAGCGCCTCTTCTCCAGTGTAAACAAACCAAATTTGCCCAGTCTTTCTTCATAACTGAGACTTTCCATACCCTTTACCAACTTAGTTGCCCTTCTCTGGACCCTCTCTAACTCAATCATGTCCCGTTTGAGCACTGGAGACCAGGACTGAACAACATATTCTAGATGGGGCCTTACCAGTGCTCTGTAAAGGGGAAGAATAACCCCCTCCTCCCGTGAATCTATACCCCTTTTAATACAGCTCAAAACCTTGTTTGCTACAGCCAAGTTTATTATCTATAAGGACTCCAAGGTCCTTCTCCATTACGGATTTGCCTAGTGCAGTCCTATTAAGGGTATAATTGGCTTGCATATTTTTACATCCCAGGTGCATGACCTTACGTTTATCCACATTAAATCTCATCTGCCACTTAGCCGCCCAGATTGCCAGTTGGTCAAGATCCTGCTGCAAGGATGCCACATCCTGGATAGAATTGACTGGTCTGCAGAGTTTTGTGTCATCTGCAAACACTGATACATTACTTATAATACCCTCCCCTAAGTCATTTATAAACAAATTAAACAAAAGTGGACCCAGTACAGAACCCTGAGGCACCCCACTGAGAACCTTATTCCAAGTAGAGAATGTACCATTAACAACCACCCTCTGTACCCGATCCTGTAGCCAGTTTTCTATCCATGTGCAAATGACTTCACTAAGACCAATAGACCTTAGTTTAGAAAGAAGTTGTTTGTGGGGAACGGTATCAAATGCTTTGGCAAAATCCAAATAGATTATATCTACTGCATACCCACAGTCCAGCTTCTTACTTACCTCATCATAAAAAGCAATTAAATTGGTCTGACATGACCTGTCCTTCATAAAGCCATGCTGATTACATTCGCCTTCTTTCAATCCCTAGGTACCATACCTGATGAAAGCGAGTCTGAGAATATCAGAAACAAGGGCCACTGTAATTCTGACCCTAGCTCTCTCAGTACCCGAGGGTGTATTCCATCTGGCCCAGGTGCCTTGTTTACATTTATCTTGTGTAACCCTTTAAGCACCATATCCTGTGTCAACCACTGTGTAGTTGGAGCTGAGGCAACAGTGCAGCTATTGGGTGGGACTTGGCACTCTGGCTCCTCTACTGTATACACAGAAGAAAAGAACTGGTTAAGCACATCTGCCTTTTCTGTATCCGCTGTAACCATATTGTTACTATAACTCAATGGGGCCACACCCTCAACTTGCATCTTTGCCTTCTGGATAGAGCAGGGATCCCCAACGATTTTACATATAAGTGTGGTTCAAGAGTATAAAGTGTTGGTGAGCCACACAAGGCTTTTGGGATGCCAAATAATGGTTGTGATTGGCTATTTGAGCAACATCAAAGGATTCCACTGGTTTCCCCTGAAAGGAAAGCTGTACGAGTTCGCCCGTGGGTGGAAGGATCATGTCTGGACTGGTAAAATACCCTGGTAAAGTACGCAGCAGATCACCCTGCGCTAATCAGAGGGTAGCTAAAGGATGAAAACCACTTATAGCGCTCTGCTGGTATCACGGGAGGCAGTGGATGAAGAGCAAGACTGAGGACTGGTGAAGCAACCTTCCTGTGTTGCTATGTTCTTCCATGCAAGTAAGGAACATGACCAGAATTCCATGCTGTTGAGTGCAGAGTTTAAATCTGCAGTAACAATCCCATAGTTTGAGCGCTGGGGCATATCTTGAAAGGGCAGTGACTGCAGTTCTTTGACAATATAATAGCAGTGCTGATGCATATCGACACCGGTTCCTTAATTGACAGTTATGAAACATTAATTTTTAAGCTGGTCAGATGTAGCTATTATTAGAGAGAGGCAGCACTGCAGCATGTCTTGACTGAATAAAACAATGTTTAGGCTGCCAAACTAAAAAAAAATGAATTCTAAGAAAAGCAAAGAATTTAAAGTTGAAATGAAATAAAACATCTCTCTAATCTTGTGATCACCCTGTGACCTTTCAGGGGGTGATCAGTCATTGTAACAGTTGCTGTTGCTAGGATTGGGCAGCACCACTGGAGCTAGAGTAAGAGAAATAGATGGTACCAGGGGTGCAAAAGTGGGGTTTTTTTTTGGGGGGGGGGGGGGCAAACTGTGTAATGGGAGCATAAAGAAAGCACAAAAAGAGAGGTTAGAGAAGGGTTTGGTGCTGCTAGAGAAACATTTGGTGTAGAAGATGAGAGCTTCCCGGTCTCCCTCATGAGAGCAGCACTATATGGTTGGGAAAAAAAGATTGAAGGATGGTATGTGTAGCTCATTTAAAAATAAGCTCCATCCAACACCTGTGTGGCCCCAAAGCTTTTCCTGACTGAAAGCATGGGGGCCCAAAGCCTTTTATGACAGCTACTGAGTGTGTGTGACTGACACAGCATGTGGCCCCAATGCATTTCATAATGGCTACCGAGTTAAAACCCTCTAAATTACAGAAAACCCCAGGTCCTGAGCATTCTGATTTAGAGGTCCCATACCCAAATTGTAATATAGTTTAGATTTCTGTTTCATGATCTTCATATTTTCCTAAGTAGAGGGTTATATAAAAAAAGGTTTACTCACTTATACCAATCAATCATCATTTAATACTCAACTACTTAACCTGTTTGTTGCAATGGGATACTATACCTGAGCAAACTTTGTACCTTCTATTACATATGAGCAGATCCCTAAACTTGTATGGATCCAAACACTGAACCAACAGTTTTACAAACAAAGCAACCAATAACTAATACAAGAGGTAAAGATCCATTGCACTGTAAGCATCCATTGAAAATTGCACTGTTTTTTACATTATGAAGTGGGACAAAGTTCTCACCCTGCTTTACCTAATCAGAAAAGATTTTATACATAGTATATATATATATATATATATATATATATATATATATATATATATATAGCATAGAAAGGTGTCGGCACTCAAAGGGTTTCCACGATCATATTGAAGAGAATACTCATAGGTAAATGCAAACGGTGAGGTTTATTTAGTTCTACGTTTCGGTTCCCTACTGGAACCTTCCCTGACGAAGGTTCCAGTAGGGAACCGAAACGTAGGACTAAATAAACCTCACCGTTTGCATTTACCTATGAGTATTCTCTTCAATATGATCGTGGAAACCCTTTGAGTGCCGACACCTTTCTATGCTATTTACAAACGCCGCTCGGGCACCAAGGTATTGCAAAAAATCCTCTGGTGTGCTCTCCATTTGGCATTTTATATATATATATATATATATATATATATATATATACACACATACATACATACAAGTAATTTGAAGAATTCTGAAAAAGAAAAAAATTATAGTAAAGAAGAGAATCTTTTTTTTTTTTTTTAATGACCTTCTTACCCTGGACTTTTCCTCCAGTTTTGTCATCATGACGACTGTAGCAGAACGCTGCTCCCAAACCATGCGCCAGAAATCACCAAACGTCTCAGGAAGTGCTCCCTGCGTTGCTATATATGCATTCTGTTTTCGATAGCCATCGATATAATTGGCATTGATATAGTCACTGCCAATAATTCCTACAAAAAACAGGTAAGCATTTAATGACATCAGTGAGTTTATGCGCATTCAATACAAGCGATTAGCACTTTTAGAAAAGTGTGTGCATGTGCAGTGACATCATTTCTGGTCACGGCTATTCGCGGTGACAGCCCAAAAAAATTCTGGCGGTGTGCAACTCTGCAATGGCTCCACTATAAGGAACTTGGGTCCCATTAATGTCCCCATATAAATTTATACTATTCACAGTTGTTCTAGTTAGAACACTAGGACCGTCACTAATTTTTTCTTTTCAGTATGAATTTCCAGCAGTTAAGAAGCTCCAGAAGTTATGAATCAATAAAAAATGTAATGAGGCACAACCTGAGGAGGGTATAAAACAAACAGTTTGTACTTCTGAAATGCTATATTTGGGGGAAAAGGGGACACTCCTGAAAAGGTAATGCACTGATTGGGACAAAGTTACACTGCTGGAAGGTAAGGGGCACAGAGGATGACCTAGTTTAAAGTAGTTAATGTACAACTACACACAGTGCTGAGCATGCAATGACTGTCGAGGTAAAGTAAATACATTACTAGAGGGGCCATTAATACACTCCCTGGGGGTAAAAAGTAGGAAAGGTTGCACTGCCCAAAGAAGCTAGAAGGAGTTGTCACAATGCTCATGGAAAGTGTCAAGAGGAAAAGAGATATACAGTTGAGGTGAGTTGTAAAGGATGTACCACTTGGTGACAAGGGGAAAAAGCCACTGCACTACTGGCGACAGTTAGAAAATTCACTTATTAACTCAGTCCTCATATCTTTTGGTATTATAAAAACAGGCATGATTTAATATGCTGCATTTGGTTTACAGATTTTACAATTTACCTTCCACTGGAAGGAGGATAACTCGAGAGTGATCATAGGCAATAACGTTAGCATATCGATTTTTGGCCTTGTTTACTTCAAGATTTGAGTGCTCCCAGGTGAACTGCTGCCCAGGGTCAACAGACTGTAAAAAGAGGGAAAGAAATTGTAAAACTGAGAAGTTTTGTAGATTTAAGTTTGATTTTTTAATGTTAACTATGCATTCATACCAAAAACTAACTGTATATGCAATGTAATTTTACACCACCATTTACATTTTAAAATAAACATTTTATCTCACAAAGATAAGAATTGAGAAGAGATCCAATCTGTGACCAAAGTTACAACATGGCAAGTACCACAATGTGTTCCAAAAAGAAAAAAGGACACTACCCTGCGCTTAGAATTAGAGAGAAAAGACAAAACAATTTACTTACTGAGCTGCCAAATACCACAAAACAAGTTAATTTCAAACAAACATTAGGAAATTTAACAGTAACTCATAAATATAAATAATTTCCAAAAGGAATAAAAATCATACATATTTTATTGAATAGTTTCTCAGAATAATAACTGCACACCTTGATTATACATATAAATTCAGCAGTGTATATAAAACATTTTGTATACAAGATAGGAATAACATCTTCCAGGGTTTACACTCAATATTTCAAAACGTGCCAGTATATCCAATGGTTTAATAAATATCCCCATATACTAAAATTGAATCATGATATAAGCCTCAAACAGTTAAATAACATTTAAAAAGGTAAAATACCAAGAACCTGGCAAGGTATTCTCAGTGTTAGACCCCTCTAAAAATTGTATACTCACTAAAGAAGCATCTATGCAGTTTAAAATTGAGTCAGTATCATCAGTGTAACAAAAACCCTAGCATTTCACATGTGCATGCTTTCTCAAGGGATCAATGAAAGTAAGGCTTGGAGGGTATTATGTCTACAAATACTCACTCGTTCAATACCATTGCATAAAGCAGCTGCTCATCAGTTACATCATATAGAAACATCCCACCCCCAGGATACTGATTATATTCAACATCAAAGTTCAGGGGTAAAAAAGTTTAAATCCACACATAACACAAGATCCACAATAGCATACCTATTAAAAATTGTGTTACAGATACCTATTACAAGTTATATTACAGATACTAATTACTATAATATTCATTCAACCCAGCTGGAGAAATTGTATTCAGAGTATAACTAAAAAAAAAAGCTCACATTAATCTAAAAAAATCTCATGGTTACCACCCTTAGGTTTACCTCTACCTGTTCTAAGGCCCTTGCTGTCATATGTTTCAAGTCTGAATTATGGACTATATTATAATATATAAATATCGGGGCTCACTATCCTTGGCAGCAATACTGATCTCCTGTATACCGCTGTGCGCTTACGCTCTATTGGATACAGAGTAGATCGGGTGCAGAAGCCACGGACCCACACAACCCACATGGTAATAAAATTCTTCTTTTTATTTATGTATATTTTTTCTGTGTTAATACCCTGGTCATGTTGATATGCGCACTGTCCCTATCTCTGTCTCTTGTTATTGAATTATATTAATACAGAGCCTGTACCGCTAGGACATTCTGTTGCTACCATACTTTTCTAGGATACTAGGTGCTTTTGATATAATGTGTACGAATCTCCGAACCACACGACTTTTAAAAAAGTAGAAATGAAATAAGAACTCCAATAATAAAATAATCGGTGCACAGTGACTTTGATGGCTTGCACATGGTTAACCGACGCTGATACGGACATTTGAAAATTATCTTTAATTTATATTTGTTTATATTGACACAAAGAAGCGACAAGTATTGATATTTTGTACATTATTTCTTTTATTTATTCGTTTGTTGATTTTGCTTTTGGCTTAACACTTTATTGGTTTTTGTTTTTCACCTGTTACATGTGTAAATTTTGTATATGATTGAAAGTATGTCATGCTCACATCACAGTCTGTGTTTCCTGCCACACTGGGTATTTAACCCTTTAAGTGCCAGCCGAATTCGTCATTTCAGTTCCCCCCAGTGCCAGATGTTTTGTAAACATTCTGTGCTCTCTCAATATAGGGGCTTTTACTGGGGGCAGGGTTAAGTTTAGGTAGGCAAACTATATATTGTTTTTTTCAGGAGAATCTGAGCTTTCCAAATCTACCTGAGTTTTTGTGTATTTCCACTTCTGGAACAAGATTTAGAGCTTGAAATACAAAAAAAAAAAGAAAAAATGCTATTTTTCATGATATAAGGATTTCTACCAGAAACATATTTTATTTTATGGACAAAAATTCAACTGATTTGGAAAGCCTCATGTCTCCCGAATGTGCCAATACCTGATATGTATAGTTTTATTGAGATTTCTGACTTCTATAGATCAAAAACTCCCAGCAGTAAATTACTAAATTTTCAAAGCATTACAGCAGAATACGGCATACTTTACATTCCAAAGCCAAAAATCCTGGAACATTAGGTTTACCCCAGGAAACCATACATTTTTGAAAACTACACATTCTGACGAATCCGAAATGGGTAACTATGTCTTCCAACTCCTAAGTACCAAACGGCAATGCTTTACTGAATTTAGCATTTTCTATAAAAAATTATGAAAATTCTAAAAAATCACCTCAAATCTTCCACTTTCAAGCACCTTATCTCCCACATAACATTAGGTACCAAGAAAACACACCCTAAATATGAAAGCCAGGGGTCCACTGAACGGTTTGATGCCCATTGTGCATAGGATCACCGATGTATCTGGAATTTAGAAACCCCATAAGGAAGTTAGTGCATACAAATTGCCCAGGAGATCTCTTAAGCTACTGAAAATTCAACACATTTACTGCATTTTCTGTGGGGTAAAAACACAAAAAAATACATTGACCCCCCAAAACCATATATTTTTGGAAAGTACACATTCGGACGAATTCAAAATTGGTACCCATGTCTTTCTACTCCAAACTACAGAGTCGCAATGCTTTCCCAAAATTGCTAGTTTTGAAGAAATACCTAAAAATCACATCAAATCTTCCACTTTCAAGCACCTTATCTCCCAGATAACATTAGGTACCAAAAGAACACACCCTGAATATGAAAGCCAAGGGTCCGCTGAACAGTTTGATGCCCATTGTGCATAGGATCACCAATGTATCTGGCATTTAGAGACCCCATAAGGAAGTTAGTGCATACAAATTGCCCAGGAGATCTCTTTAGCTACTGAAAATTCAACACATTTACTGCATTTTCTGTGGGGTAAAAACACAAAAAAATACATTGACCCCCCAAAACCATATATTTTTGGAAAGTACACATTCGGGCAAATTCAAAATTGGTACCCATGTCTTTCTACTCCAAACTACTGAGTCGCAATGCTTTCCCAAAATTGCCAGTTTTGATGAAATACCTAAAAATCACATCAAATCTTCCACTTTCAAGCACCTTATCTCCCACATAACATTAGGTACCAAGAAAACACACCCTAAATATGAAAGCCAAGGGTCCGCTGAACAGTTTGATGCCCATTGTGCATAGGATCAGCACTGTATCTGGCATTTAGAGACCCCATAAGGACATTAGTGCATAGAGATTGCCCCAGAGGTCTCTTTAGCTACTGAAAATTCAACACGTTTACTGCATTTTCTGTGGGGTAAAAACACAAAAAAATACATTGATCCCCCAAAACCATATATTTTTGGAAAGTACACATTCGGGCGAATTCAAAATTGGTACCCATGTCTTTCTACTCCAAACTACAGAGTCGCAGTGCTTTCCCAAAAGGAAGTTAGTGCATACAAAGTGTATACACTGCAATATAAGCTACCGGCATGTGCATTATGAGGCATAAGACCCCCTAACAGTACAGAGACCCTAGAAAACTATACATTTTCCAAAAGTACACAATCTGACAAAACAAAAATGGGTAAATACATCTTTCTACTGCAAACTACTAAACTACAAAGCTATTCTAAACAGAACGTTTTTTTTGACATTTCTGAAAATCGTCACAAAGCTTGCATTTTACCCCATTATGTACCCCCACATTTTGTACTGTATCAACATAAAACATTCTAAATATGAACGCCAGGGGTCTACTGAACAGTTTGATGCCCTATATGCATAGATTTACCAAGTTATGTGGGGTACAGGGGCACCCAAGTAAAAATAGTGCATATGAATTTTCACATAAGACGCTCCGGCTCATGCAGTTCTTGCACCCGGTATGTGTATTTTGCAGCATAAGACCCCCAAACAGTACAGAGACCCTAAAAAACCATATATTTTCCGAAAGTACACATTCTGACAAAACAAAAATGGGTAAATACATCTTTCTACTGCAAACTACCAAACTACAAAGCTATGCTAAACAGAACGGTTTTTATGACATTTCTGAAAATCGTCAGAAAGCTTGCATTTTACCCCATTATGTATCCCCACATTTTGTACCGTATAAACATAAAACATTCTAAATATGAACGCCAGGGGTCTACTGAACAGTTTGATGCCCTATATGCATAGATTTACCAAACTATGTGGGGTACAGGGGCACCCAAGTAAAAATAGTGCATATGAATTTTCACATAAGACGCTCCGGCTCATGCAGTTTTTGCACCCGGTATGTGTATTATGCGGCATAAGATCCCCTAACAGTACAGAGACCGTAGAAAACCATATATTTTCTGAAAGTACACATTCTGACAAAAAAAAATGGGTAAATACATCTTTCTACTGCAAACTACCAAACTACAAAGCTATGCTAAACAGAACGGTTTTTATGACATTTCTGAAAATTGTCACAAAGCTTGCATTTTACCCCATTATGTGCCCCCACATTTTGTACCGTATCAACATAAAACATTCTAAATATGAACGCCAGGGGTCTACTGAACAGTTTGATGCCCTATATGCATAGATTTACCAAACTATGTGGGGTACAGGGGCACCCAAGTAAAAATAGTGCATATGAATTTTCACATAAGACGCTCCGGCTCATGCAGTTTTTGCACCCGGTATGTGTATTATGCGGCATAAGATCCCCTAACTGTACAGAGACCGTAGAAAACCATATATTTTCTGAAAGTACACATTCTGACAAAACAAAAATGGGTAAATACATCTTTCTACTGCAAACTACCAAACTACAAAGCTATGCTAAACAGAACGGTTTTTATGACATTTCTGAAAATTGTCACAAAGCTTGCATTTTACCCCATTATGTGCCCCCACATTTTGTACCGTATCAACATAAAACATTCTAAATATGAACGCCAGGGGTCTACTGAACAGTTTGATGCCCTATATGCATAGATTTACCAAACTATGTGGGGTACAGGGGCACCCAAGTAAAAATAGTGCATATGAATTTTCACATAAGACGCTCCGGCTCATGCAGTTTTTGCACCCGGTATGTGTATTATGCGGCATAAGATCCCCTAACAGTACAGAGACCATAGAAAACCATATATTTTCTGAAAGTACACATTCTGACAAAACAAAAATGGGTAAATACATCTTTCTACTGCAAACTACCAAACTACAAAGCTATTCTAAACAGAACGGTTTTTATGACATTTCTGAAAATTGTCACAAAGCTTGCATTTTACCCCATTATGTGCCCCCACATTTTGTACCGTATCAACATAAAACATTGTAAATATGAACGCCAGGGGTCTACTGAACAGTTTGATGCCCTATATGCATGGATTTACCAAACTATGTGGGGTACAGGGGCACCCAAGTAAAAATAGTGCATATGAATTTTCACGTAAGACGCTCCGGCTCATGCAGTTTTTTCACCCGGTATGTGTATTTTGCGGCATAAGACCCCCTAACAGTACAGAGATCCTAGAAAACCATATATTTTCCGAAAGTACACATTCTGACAAAACAAAAATGGGTAAATACATCTTTCTACTGCAAACTACCAAACTACAAAGCTATGCTAAACAGAAAGGTTTTTATGACATTTCTGAAAATTGTCACAAAGCTTGCATTTTACCCCATTATGTACCCCCACATTTTGTACCGTATCAACATAAAACATTCTAAATATGAACTCCAGGGGTCTACTGAACAGTTTGATGCCCTATATGCATAGATTTACCAAACTATGTGGGGTACAGGGGCACCCAAGTAAAAATAGTGCATATGAATTTTCACATAAGACGCTCCGGCTCATGCAGTTTTTGCACCCGGTATGTGTATTATGTGCCATACGACCCCCTAACAGTAAAGAGACCCTAGAAAACCATATATTTTCCGAAAGTACACATTCTGACAAAACAAAAATGGGTAAATAAAACTTTCTACTGCAAACTACCAAACTACAAAGCTATGCTAAACAGAACTGTTTTTGTGACATTTCTGAAAATCGTCACAAAGCTTGCATGTTGCCCCATTATGTACCCCACATTTAGTAACGTACCAACATAAAACACTCTAAGTATGAACGCCACTAGTCTACTGAACAGTTTGATGCCCAATATGAATAGATTTACCAAACTATGTGGGGTACAGAGGATGCCAAATTGAAATACAGCAGACAAAATGTCCATGTGCAAAGACAAGTAACAAAGAACAATGTAAAAAGCAATAAAATTGATAAAGATAAAAAAAAAAATCACTAAAATCATTTTTTTTTTTTGCCTAATAATATCTGCGGGCAGAATAACAGTTTGAGTATTTTGGCTAGGGCAAATAAGTTTTACAGACAAAGTCAAGCGAACAACAACTATGCATAACTGAAAATGCTATAAAATGGCTAAACATGCAGTAAAATACCCAAAAATCCACCAAAATCACAGAAAATGTAGTAGAAACACCAAAATAATACACAAAAGGTATTGCGCAGTGCGGTTAGCGAATACACTATCCGCAATGGCAATAAAACATTTTTTTCAGGCAAGAATAAAAACGATGCGATTAGAAAAAAAAAAAAAATACAAAATTACATAAGTGTGTAAGTGTGTGTGTACATGTGTGTAAAATGTGTTTTGTGTGCATGTGTGTGAGTGTGCAACCAAGTGTGAGTTTTCTCTAAGTGCTGTAAGTGATGAATGTGTGAAAACCTCCCAAAAATGCATGTGTGTGTGTGTAAGTGTGAATATAAGTGTGTATTAGTGTAATAAATGTGTGATTCTGTGTTTGTGTGTGTATTTGCCACTTACTTGGGTTCTAGGTGAGGATCTGCAGGAGAAACTCGATCTGGCACAGCAACAGCATCAGCTCATGTGAGGGGGCGTGTCAGGAAGCAGGGGGGCCAGAGGGGGAAGCTGCAAAAGGGAGAGGAGCTGCCGGCAAAGCCACGAGGATGGCAGGTGAGTTGTATGTGGCCCCTGGGCAATCGCTACCCAGGGGCCACTCGTTCCCCACCTCTGACTATTGTCTGGAGGCTGGGGAACGAGTGGGGAGCGAAGGAACGGCTTGAAAAGCCGTTCCTCCGCTCCCAAAACCGGAAGTGCTGCAGGACGTAGAATCTACGTTCTGTGGCACTTTGGTCCTTTGATACACAGGACGTAGATTCTACGTCCTGTGGCACTAAAAAGGTTAAGTTTGGTTGTTTGTTTGTTAACTTTGAGAAAGGCTGCAGGAGTAGCCGAAAAGTCAGTTCTTCGCTATGTACCTCATAAATTACCAAACTTTGTGATAAGACCTGTGTGAAGTGGCCAATTTTTTGATTGATTATCTACGTTCCTGAGGACTGCACCCAGGCTTCCATTGTTTATTTGTCATGAGTGCCGACCCGCTTGAACTTTTATAATATATAAATGTCTATATTAAAATAAGTTCATCTGATTTCCTTCTCATTTTATCTAAATTTTATATTCTAAGGGCTCTCCGTCCCCCCTCCTCATTACACATAGACAAGGAGCTGAGCTTGTCACCGGCACAAAGCAGAAGGGGCGTTGCAGGTTTGTGATTGGGCATACTTATTCACTTGGGAGGCATTTCAATTAAAACCCGGAAGAGGGGAACAAACATGGCTGCTCCGTGGGTCTGTAATTCGTGCTACCATAATTATGAAGCAAAAAAACTTTGCAGATTTAGTTTATAAGGAATTTAAAGCTGAAACAAATTAAAACACAACAGCAGGTGTAAAAAAAATTTTTTAATTGGCTGTCAGTATCACTTTAAGGCCAGAATGTATTTAAAATCTCCATAATTTTACCAAACTGTTAATGATATTTAGTCACAATCGTCAACTCACCAAAATATGATGGCACATTGGCTGAGATCCCTATTATTTCATGATCTTGACCATGCTCCATTAGCTGTGACCACTAATTAACTACAATCTGTTTTTTCTTCCTAAACCTGGCTTATGTGGATTTTTATTATTTTTCTTCCTCCCTTTATTTGTAGGTTTTACATTTTTAATTAATTTTTCCCTATTTATTCTTTTGGCCTTATTGGCAAACATCTCCTTTTTTCTATTGCACTTTTTGTCATTATCAACTTCATTGATACTATTATTAGTTTGCAAACCGGAACATGCGGACCAAGAGTTTGACACAAAAAACCGTGAAAGAGGGTTAGATTCTACATATACTGGATACAATTTCTGTGAAGCCCACTTTATGTCTTCGGCAAAAACAATTTGATTAAGTACACTTATATAGGTATAAAAACCATAACCCACTACTTCTACAAATTCTGTAATCATAAATTCGCTACTATATCCTTCGTAAAGAACCTCGTATATAGGAAACAACTAAAATCTTCATCCTTAGTTTTATTCCATTTAATCCTAATAAACTGACTTTTTGGTGTATTAAACAACCAGGTTTAGGATGGTTACTTGTCAAAATATAGGAATTTCTATCTACTTCCTTAAAGAATAAGTAAATCTTTTTTTTTTTTTTCTATCAATAAAATTACTCTAAACAGCTTTCCAGATTGCCTGCCTTTGTCCCTCTGTTCTTTCTTACCTGGTTGCTGAGTTACATTCTGCTCTATTCCACTCGTTCCTTGTTCAGAGTGAAGCTCCGCCCCCACTTCCTGTTCAGGTCTCTCACTACACAGACAACTTGTCGTGTGGAGAGCCCCTTCTGCGCATACGGTAGTCTTATTTTAAAAATTAAGGTAGTGTAACTAAATCTATTCTATATCTCTGATATAGTATCAGACCATGGGGACACGAGGGGGACCAGACATACTCTTCTTCCCAATCGCCCAGATATAGATTTGTGTTAAACAAAAAAATAATCATGTTGTAAAATAAACTTGATACTCTTCAATAGCAACTCCCATTGATCAGAACAAGGAAAATTAAAAAATTCCACAACAGACCATAGTCTTTCAAGGCCTTTATTATGTTTAATGGAGGTATATAAGGAGCCTATATCAGCTGTTACCAATACATACTCTTCTTTCCAATTCACAGATCGAACTAGATCTACCACAGACCCTGAATTTTTTAGATAAGAAGGTATTAGGGGTACCAGCAACAGTAGATACAAATCTATAAATAGCAAACAAATTAGCTGTCAATAAATCTACACCCATTATAATCGGTCCCCCTGGGGGAATTATCATGCTCATGTGGATTTTAGGCAGATGGTATAAAATTGCCATCTTTGGGAACTTAGTCTGTAAAAAATTATAATCTTGCTTTGTTATAATATTATGATAAAAAGCTTTACATTTCATATTGAAAATAGGGAGTAGGATTCATATCTAATAATCTATATCTACTAGTATCCTTTAGTATAGTCTCTGCTTCATGCATATAGTTTTCATAGGACTGGATTACAACTCCTCCTCCTTTATCTGCTGGTGTTACAACAATATCCAAATCCTTGGTTAATGTATGAAGAGCTGCCCTTTCCATTTTAGAGAGATTATCTTCCTTTTTACCTAATCTAATCCTATTAATCTCTTCTATCAGTAATTTTTTTTTTTTATAACTTCTTTATTGCGAGTTGACATAAAAGGTTACATACATGGTTAAAATCATTTCTAGTGCCTTCTGTGCCCTTCAATTCGGGAAAGAAGGTATACGTTGTTTTACCTTTATTTTGATCATGTATAGCAGTATGATATGTCTTATGTTAACTCAGATTTAAAGGTTTTAGACTTTATCATTTCTAACCTGTTAACTAATAACTGTTAACTGTTTCACCTTGTCTGTCCTTAAGCTAATAGATGATGGTTCCGAGACTGTATGCACCATGTTTACAGAGCTATAAGCAGTTTGCGTTCTTGTTTGTTGGTTTTTACTTTGGTATATGTTCCATGGGTCCCAAATCTTTTCATAGTTAATGAGTTTGTTGTCTTTTCTTGCTGACATTTTTTCCATTAATGCTCTTTTGTCGATGTTTAGTATGATTTGTTGCAGGTTGTTTTGTCCCCCTGTTTTCCAATTTCTTGATATTTCCGTGGTTGTAGCATTGAGTATGTGAAAGAGAAGTTTTCTGTTATGTCTCCATATTTGTTTTGGGAAATATTGTAGTAGTGCTGTTTCTGGGGTTGTAGGGATATTTATCTGGAGTTCTGTATTGATCCAGTGGAAGACTTGTGTCCATAATTCTTTTGTTTGTGGACATTCCCACCACATATGGAAGAAGGTACCTTTCTGGTTGCAATTTCTCCAACATTTGTCCGGGTAGGTGCTCGTTATTCGGTTTATTTTCTCTGGAGTCATGTGCCATCTTAATAGGACCTTTTTATGTGTTTCAATGTGATTGGTGCACCTCGTAGATCCCTTAGTTATGTTGTAAATGTCTTGCCATTGTTCCTGTGTGAAAGTCTTTTTTTAAGTCTTGTTCCCATTTAACCATGTAGGGATGTTTTGGATCTTGTGGGGTTTCTGTTAATAGTTGGTAGCACTCTGACAGAGATCCTTTTCTCTTTCCTTCTAGTGCACATAATCTTTCCATTGTGGTTTTGTGCCTTATTATTTTGTGTGAGGGTGTGTTCTTGCGTAAAAGATGCGTTATCCTTATATATGTATAGTATTCCTTGTTCGGAATTTGGAATTTTTCTTGAAGTTCTTTCTTTGAATGTTCTGTAAATGTTTATTAGGTATAAGTCTGATATTTTGTGAACACCTTTTTGCTTCCATGTGTGTAGCGAGAGATTGTTGGTCATGTGGGCTAGTGCTTCTATTGATGTTATAGGGGAGGGAAATTCTCCCAACTCTCCTTTTTTGTTGTGTTTGTCCCAGTTTAAAATTATTGTTCTGGTTATTGGTAGGATTTGAGGTGTTTCCGGTCTTTGTGTTTTTGGGATCCATAGTAGTTGGGGTATTGTTATGTTGTTCAAAATGCTGTTTTCAATGTCCAGCCAGCTTTTAGTATGTTGGGGACTGTGCATTTGGACTGCTGTATCTAGGAGTGTAGCTCTGTAATAGTGCACCAGACTCGGAACCCCTAAACCTCCTCTTGCTACCTATAGACCTCAGACCTATAGACTGAAAGCCCATCTGTGTTTGTATTCCTGTTATGTTGACGTTTGCTCTTATTTTGCACGCTATCGGTTCTACCATTAAGGCAAATATCAGAGGGGAAAGGGGGCAACCCTGACGCGTACCGTTTGTGATACCGAAAGTTTCGGACAGGATCCCCGCTGCATTCACTCTAGCTGATGGTGATGAGTATAGGGTCATTACTGCCTTTATAAAATTAGTTCCTAGGTTAAATTTTTTGAGAGTTTGTATCATATATCCCCAGTGGATCCTGTCAAATGCCTTTTCGGCATCTAATGATAGTAATAAAGCTGGTATTTTGTGTTGTTTTATTATTTGTAGCAGTGCATGAATTTTCCTGGTGTTGTCAGGGGCCTGTCGTCCTAACACAAATCCCACCTGGTCTGTGTGTATCAGCGTGGGGAGAATTCTGTTAAGCCTCTGTGCTTTAATGCTGCTATTGGCCTGAAGTTTTGGCATATATCTGCTGGTTTACCTGGTTTAGGTATGGTGGATATGTGTGCCTGTAGAAATTCAGGGGTAATTGTGCCTGTATCCATGATGTCTGTAAATAGTTGTAGTAGGTGAGGGGCTAGTTCATGAGCAAATATCTTATAATAGGTGTTTGTAAATCTGTCGTGCCCTGGTGCCAGTTTTAAGTTGTTTTATTACCTCTTCTATTGTGATTGGGGAGTTGAGGGACTCTTTTTGTTTTTGTGTTGGTTAAGTTGTTTTTCTAAGAGTTTTATCTTATATTCTAGGTTAGTTCGTTGCTTTTCAGTTTCTTTACGTTTCTTTTTAGCCATTGCTATGAATTCCCCTCTTAGTGTTGCCTTGTGTGCAAGCCATAGGCATTGTGGTCCTATTTCCTCTGTTTTATTATTTTTAAAATATTCTTTTATGTTTTGTTTTATTAAGTTTTGATCGTCCTGTCGTGATAAAAGGGTTTCATTCAGTCTCCAGGGAGCTATGTTACTTGTGGCTCTACTTCGTCCTATTTCTATCCCTGTTGGGGCATGGTCTGACCAGTTTTCGATCCCTATCGATGCTTTTGTTATTGATGTTGTGGTTTGGCGGTCTGTAAATATCATGTCTATTCTAGAATGCATGGAGTGTCTGGGGGAGTAGTAGGTAAATTCCTTATGTTCTGGATTTTTGGCTCTCCACGTATCGACTAATGCTAGTTTGTGAAAGAAGTCTCTGAACTTCTGTGCTGTTTTTGCCTGTTGTTTGGTTATTGATTTTTTTTACTGTTCTAGCTATATCTTGGGATGGGTTCATTATACTATTAAAATCTCCTGCTACTATGCATTTCCCTCTTTTATGTTCTAGTAGGTGTGTGAGTGTTTTGGTGAGGTATTGTAGCTGATTATCGTTGGGGGCATATATGTTGATCAACGTGTATTTTTGGTCACCTATTGTTACATATCAACCTTAAATACCTGCCCAGAGGGTCCGCATACTTCTGATGCAATTGGAATGATATCTTAGAGCTTAGTAAAATGGATACACCCTTTGATTTGGTTTTTGAGTAAGCGTGATAATTGTGAGGGTATTTCCTGTTGTAGAAATTAGGGTGATTGGACTTTTTGAAGTGGGTTTCCTGAAAAAATATCAGGTCCGCTTTAGCTCTATAGGCCTCATGCAAGGCAAGATTTCGCTTTTGAGGGGTATTAAGTCCCCTAGCGTTAATTGAGTAAACATTAACCATTGTTACATTTTGATGTATGCTTTGCCTCTGGGATTATATACATTTCAATCTCAGTTATTTTTCCCTTTTGGACTTTGACCCGGTGAATATAACAATAATAACTAACCAAAAACTGTAAAAAGTTAAAGTGTTCCAGCTTCTGTTGCTGGATTTCAGGTAGGTAATATTTTCCCTTTAGTCTGTAAAATAGTTACCTTCCTGTGGCACAGTGGGTGTTGTTCGATCTGTGCCGTTATAGTTTTCAAGGTTTGTACCATTGGAGTTTGGAGGAGGGAGTATGTGAAGAGTCTCAGTCTGTTCCTTGTTTTCTGAGCTGCTGTTATTTTCTTGTTTTTCCTTATGTTAGTTGCTTGAGAGGTCCAGTTTATGGGTCATGCCATTCCCTGGGAAGTTTGCAAGGCGATGATATGTGCGGTGAGGTGCGCTTGGATGGTTGGGGTCCGAGATTCCATCTTTGCACTGCTTTGGCCGCTTCTTCTGGTGAGTTGAATGTAGTTGGTACGCCGTTCTTCAGTACTATCAGCTTGACCGGGAATCCCCATTTGTATAGGATTTTGTTCTGCCGGAGCTGTGTAGTAACTTCAGCGTATGCTTTCCTTTTCATTAAGGTGGTTTGCGAAAGATCAATATATATTTGTAAGTTGGCATATTTGGCCGGCCAGTTCTCTCTTTTGCGTGCCGTTTGTAAAAGTTTTTCTTTTGTTTGGAAGAAGTGGATTTTAGTCAGCACATCTCTGGGGGCTGCTTCTGGAGCTGATCTTGGCTTAGGGACCCGATGGATTCTGTCTTTCGTTAGTTCCATTGGAGGAGCGTCGGGCATAACTGACTGTAGTAGTTCTGTTAGGTAGATCTCTAGTTCGCTCGGCGGAACTGATTCAGGGATGCCCCGCAGTTTCAAGATATTTCTGCGGGAGCGATCCTCTAGGTCTGCTACTTTATCTGTTAGTTGGTCTACCTCCTTTTCCAGTTTGTTCTGTTGGTCCGCCAGCTCGTTGTGGGCCTCCGCATATTCCCCCATTTTGTTTTCAATGTGCGCCGTGCGTTCCCCCAGCTCTTGGATTTCTTTACGTATTTCATTCGACATTTGCTTTAGATCCGCTTGTAGAGTCGTTTTTAAGTCTAGCAACATACGTTTTATGTCCTCTGCGGGTTCCGGGCCTATTACACCCTGGACTGTTTCTTGTTGCTGATCCAAGATGGCGTCTTGCGACGGGTGTGTAGAAGGCTGGGGCGCAAAGAATGCCGATACTTGCTGTGCTGCCTTTTTGTTGGGGTTTTTAGGACCCATATCCATTCAGGGATAGTTTCTTGTCCCAGGTATGTGCTTTAAATTAGTTTTGGATTGCTAATAATTGCTTTTGTCAGCTCAGAATGCTGGAGCTCACCGGAGTTACATCCGTCTGGTTTGCTGGGAAACTCCACCCCCCTTCTATCAGTAATTTTTGATATAATTGTACATTAGGCCCTTTTTCTTCATATGGATTATGGATGGATTTTTTTTTGTCCTTCTTTTACATGTCGTAATTTTTTTAGCGATCCATATAATTATTTTCCTTAAAAGTGTGGGTGAGCATTTAGGGACCAGTGATCACAACATGGCCTCCTTTGAGATAATGCTGCAAAAACAGCTCTATAAGGGATTAACTAAAATACTCAATTTTAGATTTTGCCAGTATAAGGGCATCTCTGCAATGTGTCAACTGGGAAAGGCTTTTCATAGGGTTAGACACAGAAGGAAACTAAAACATTGCTTTGCAAGTATACAGATCCGTATATTGCCCTTGTAAACAAGGAGAGGCATCAAAAAGCAAAACCTTTATGGCTGAATAAAAGTGTTAGTGTCGAGGTTGGCAAGAAAAAAAACGTGCTTTTAAAGCATTCAAGTTAGCTGGGACAACGGAAACTTTCATCAGGTACAAGGAAGCAAATAAAGCATGCAAAAAAGCTATCAGGCAAGCTAAAATGGAGATGGAAAGGAGTATTGCACATAGGAGTAAAAATAATCCCAAATTATTTTTTAATTATGTGAATAGTAAAAAAAATGAAGCAAGATGGGGTGGGAACCTTATAATCACAGGGGCTAAGTTGGTTGATGAGAACAGGGAAAAAGCAGAAATTTTGAACACTTATTTTTCATCTGTATATACATCTGAGGAGCCAGCTAATGAAGGCTTCCCTTTTAATATGCCCAGTTCTAGTAATATAACTACTAGCGATTTGACAACATTGGAATACTGGGCAGCAAACTGGAAAATAAGGGTCAATGTGGACAAGCGCAAACTTATGCACTTTGTTAGAAATAATATAAACGCAAGCAACTAAACTGGTAAATGGGATGGAAGATTTAAGCTATGAGGTGAGACTGTCGAGGTTGGGGCTGTTTTCTCTGGAAAAAGGCAATTGTGAGGAGACATGATTACTCTTTACAAGTACATTAGAGGGGATTATAGGCATATAGGGGATGTTCTTTTTTCCCATAAAAACGATCAGTGCACCAGAGGCCACTCCTTTAGATTAGAGGAATGGCGTTTCCATTTGAAGGGGTGTATGTGGTTTTTCACGGTGAGGGCAGTGAGGCTGTGGAATGCCCTTAGTGATGTTGCGATGGCGGATTCTGTTAATGCCTTTAAGAGGGGCCTGGATGAGTTCTTGAACAAGCATAGTATCCAAGGCTATTGTGATACTAATATCTACAGTTAGGATTAATGTTTGCATATATAAACTATATGTGAGTGTATAGATAGGTCGGTATAGGTTTTAGGTGTGCTGGGTTTACTTGGAAGGGTTGAACTTGATGGACTCTGGTTTTTTTTCAACCCTATGTAACTATATGTCTTGGCATCTAAGAGCGCCACCAAAGATCTCAGGCCGATCACAGGTGGACGGTGGAGTAGACGTGCTTTGCCATTTCTGGTGTACCTTAGGCGATGACCGCAGTGAGATAGATCGAGGTGTCCCTGGCTCCAACTCTCTAGCAGGGCCTAAGCTATAACCGGTATCTGCACAAAGTGAGCCTTATAGTACTTGCACAGAATAGGGGTAACAGGGTGGAATTCCTTCCCTCTCTGTATGGTAGTTGCAGATAGATCTGGAAGAACTTTCACTTTCATCAAGTAATGTAATGGCTGTTTTGAGCACTTTCATACATTTTTCCTTCATTTGGTAAAAGTGGATGCATGGAATAGCATCATGAGGAGCTGATTTGGGTGCTGTTTTGGGTGTTGGCCCGTACATCTGTGGGATCACTTGGGTGAAAAAATCTAGGAGGTATTCCTCTAGGCACTCCACGGTAACTTAAGTTGTTCCGACGGTTGCGATCCCCCAGGTCAGCTAGCTTCAGTTTCAGATCGGATACTTGGTCTTCCAGCAAGTTATCGAGATCCACCAGCTCATCATGGGCTTTTACCAGTTCAGCCATTTTTATCTCCATGTGGACAGTACGTTCGCCAATTGGATGGAGTTCTACCTTAAGATCTTTTATGGCCCCTGCCAGGTCAGATAGCAGTTCTGCGCGGAGTGTGGATTGGAGTCCTCTAAGCATGGTGGCTGTTAAAGGATCTTCAGGTCCTGCAACTCCTTCATTTGAAGTTAAGTCTCTCTCCCTGGGGGAGGAGGGTGCTGGCAGGGTTTCAATCATGCTGTGTTGCAAGGCGCCATCTTGGCTCTCCTTGGTGACTGGGATACGGTCTGCTGATCTTTTACCATCTGTTACAATACTGTTAGCGTCATAGATTGCTTTTTGCTTTTCTTCAACATGATCTATGGTATGGTAAGTATCTATGGTACCAGTAGAAGGCTTTGCAAAGGTAAAAATTGTATGTAAATCGCCCTGGTGCCTAAGCCACTCCCTCTGCCCCACAGGGAGATTTATAGCCTGCAATGAATCTTCACTACCACAGACACCTAATCTCCTGGAAATGACTTTCTATTGTCAATAATGTAAATCCCTGGTAGAAAGGCATATGCTTTGCTTTGTTTTTCCCACGAGGAAACTTCGGGACAAAGTAGCGTTGCGTATACCTTCCCACCAGCGATTTACATTATTGCCGGTGGAAAACTGCTGGAAATCACTCCTGGTAAGAACATGTAGAGACAATTGCCAATCATTTGAGCTCTTTTTATTTTGAACCTTTCATTATCCTATAAGCAAATATTTATGTACAACCGACATTCTGGTCTCTACTTGAGACCTTTCTCAAGGTAGTAATACACACAGGCAAGCAACTTATATTTAAAAAAGCGCATATGTGCTCAAAAAAAAAAAAATTAATACCATACATCATAAAAACTTATTCAATGTCTAAATGCATATACATGTTACAATAAGACAATAGTAAAAATATGTTCTACAAAAGATTTAAAACACATTAATATTCATACTGGCACTTCATGTAGCAATATACTGGACACCCTGGGGACAGGGAGAACCAAGTAATTAACACACAAGTCTTGGAATCAAAAAGTTAAATTACCTTTATTGACAATCCAACATCTCTGCTACACATTAAATATCGAATTTTCAATAAAAAAAATGCATGTTTTTAATTCTTAGACCTAAGAATGGGGTATATTTTGTGACCATTTAATTACAGTTAATATCCATCTATTGTGCTACTGGCAAAGTATTTACAGTCCAACAGAATCTATATGTAAGGAAATAAAGCAGAAAACACTCAGTGTACTAGGACTAATGTCTGGGTGCACATACAGAAAAGAGTTTGGCACAAAAAAAAAAAAAAGTTTATTTATAATTAGTGCATAAGAACTTTGGCTTTGTCAGGCTGACATAAACCCTGAGGAGGCTCACAAGTGGTGCCAAAACATTGGTTCTGTCTCGTGTTGTGCAAAATGCTTTTCTGTATACATGTTTATATATGTTTGTTTCCCTTGAAAAAGGTTACAGACAGTGACCAAAACGGTGGGCTCTAAATAAAAGTTTTTTCACTTTATTCAAGCCCTGCGGTGCTGTACTTTTAAATATTATATATATACACACACACACATATATATATACAGTGGATATAAAAAGTCTACACACCCCTGGTAAAATGTCAGGTTCCTGTACATTTGTACACTGTGCTGTACAAAAATGAGACAAAGATAAATAATTTCAGAACTTTTTCCACCTTTAATGTGACCTATAAACTGTACCACTCAATTGAAAAACAAACTAAAAACTAAAATAATGTGGTTGCATAAGTGTGCACACCCTTAAACTAATACTTTGTTGAAGCACCTTTTGATTTTATTACAGCACTCAGTCTTTTTGGGTATGAGCATGGCACATTTTGACTTTGCAAGATTGCCCACTCTTCTTTGCAGAAACACTCCAAATCTGTCATAATGCGAGGGCATCTCCTGTGCACAGCCCTCTTCAGATCAACCCACAGATTTTCAATCGGATTCAGGTCTGGGCTCTGGCTGGGCCATTCCAAAACTTCTTCCGGTGAAGCCATTCCTTTGTTGATTTGGATGTATTCTTTGGGCCGTTGTCATGCTGAAAGATGAAATTCCTCCTCATGTTCAGCTTTCTAGCAGAAGCCTGAAGGTTTTATGCCAATATTGACTGGGATTTGGAACTGTTCATAATTCCCTCTATCTTAACTAAGGCCCCAGTTCCAGCTGAAGAAAAACAGCCCCAAAGCAAGATGCTGCCACCACCATGCTTCACTGTGGGTATGGTGTTCTTTTGGTGATGTGCAGTATTGTTTTTGCACCAAACATATTTTTTGGAATTATGGCCAAAAAGTTCAACCTTGGTTTCATCAGACCAAGCCTGGCTTGGATGTTTTTATTCGTAAAAAAAGGCTTTCGTCTTGCCACTCTACCCCATAGCCCAGACATATGAAGAATACGGGAGATTGTTGTCACATGTACCACACAGCCAGTACTTGCCAGATATTCCTGCAGCTCCTTTAATGTTGATGTAGGCCTCTTGGTAGCCTCCCTGACCAGTTTTCTTCTCGTCTTTTCATCAATTTTGGAGGGACATCCAGTTCTTGGTAATGTCACTGTTGTGCCATATTTTCTCCACTTGATGATGACTGTCTTCACTGTGTTCCATGGTATATCTAATGCCTTGGAAATTCTTTTGTACCCTTCTCCTGACTGATATCTTTTAACAATGAGATCCCTCTGATGCTTTGGAAGCTCTCTGTGGACCATGGCTTTTGCTGTGGGATGCGACTAAAAAAATTTCAGGAAAGACCAACTAGAGCAGCTGAACTTTATTTGGGGTTAATCAGAGGCACTTTAAATGATGGAAGGTGTATGCGGACTCCTATTTAACATTATTTTGAATGTGATTGCTTAATTCTGAACACATCTACATCCCCAGTTAGAAGAGGGTGTGCACACTTATGCAACCACATTATTTTAGTTTTTTTGGTTTTCTTCCCTCCACCTAAAAGATTTCAGTTTTTTTTTCAATTGAGTGGTACAGTTTATAGGTCACACCTGATTTTATACAGCACAGGAACCTGACATTTTACCAGGGGTGTGTAGACTTTTTATATCCACTGTATATGTGTGTGTATATTTTATATAAATATACACACAAATAAAGGTCGTTACGTCGGCTGTTTATGCTACTTTGAATACATGTTTTGATTTTTCACAAGAAATCCCGGAGTTGCTGGTCTTTTTTATACTAAAATATATATATATATATATATATATATATATATATATATATATATATATATATATATATATAAGGGTGGGTCTTAATATGACATAATATAATTCTCACACATATGAATGATGGTTGATATCCCCGCAATGAGGACCAAGCATTGTGATAACATGGGTGTGGTTTGAAGTGGGTGCAGTTGAAAAAAGGGGAGTGGTCAAAACTAGATTCCATTAGCGTCCCGCCACTATGTATGCTAGAGAAATTCCCGCTGACCTATACAAATGGAGTGCACATTCTGGTACATAAAAGGTATATGATCTGTTATCTGGAAAGTTTCAAATTACGGCATGGCCATCTCCTATAGACTCAATTATGAGCAATTTATTCTAATTTTTAAAAATGTATTTCCTATTTCACTGTAATAATAAAACAGTAGCATGTACTTGATCCCAACTAAGATATATGTAATCCTTATTGGAGGCAAAACAATCCTATTGGGTTCATGTAACTTCTAAATGATTATTTTAGTAGACTCACTTCCATATGTTATATATACATCCAAAAACAAAGTGGAGCACCTCATAGACTTAGTCCTAATTCGCTGCCACAAACAAATTACATAGATATACATGACAACTTCTCACCTCATACTCCTGAGATAACTTGAGGTTATCATTTGCCTTCAGATGCTCTGTGTGTTCGGAAAGATCAGCAATTGGAATAGGTGGATGATTAAGCATACCTGTTTAAGTAAATACAATGAATGATTTGTGTAAAAATTAACATTACAAGGAACACAACCTAAAAATAAAAATTCTTATAAATAATAGAGTCTTTAAATGTGATATCTGCAATGAAAGGACGGAGGTTAGAATAAATCAGAAGTCAGGGCTCGAAATTATTTCCTGGAAGGTTAAGAGATAAATGAGAGCTACACTGCCCTAAAATGGGCCCCATATACACCAACTTCTAAGTGGCGTTGGGACCTCATGAAAAAGTAAAAAAAAAGGGGGGGGAGGTATCATAAAAAAACCAACACAAATATAAAATAAAAGAGCCAATAAACAAGGCATACCATGCTGACAAAATGACTTTATGTAGATGAGGCACACAATAAAAACAATGTAAGAAAATGATGTTTCCTTTAGGCAGCAGAAGATTTTAAGGACTGTAAGCAAAAGTAAAAAAAAAAAGTAAGAAAAACAAAAGTTGCATTACAGTGCTGACAAATCTTTTTTGAACTGTTTTTGAAAAGTCATTACAGTATAGAAGTAATATCATTGAAGTGAAAGCTATAGGAACAGCATTTTACTTACTTTGGTTTATCAGCTCATCAAATGAAGGGATACCATAACTATTTATAACACTTTTAAAGGGTACAGCTACCCATGTGAAAGATCTTGTTAAAAAACAGCTATTTGAATGACTTTCTATAATAATTTTTGCAGCCTTGTACATAGTACAGTGTCATTCAAAACAACGTTTTTAAGTTCAAATAAAATGAACAATAAAAAGAATTACATAATGAACATTTGCACTGGACTACTGTGATTTGTTGTTTGATTGATCTGCCAGGCTTGAACAAACGTAGTTCAGGGTAAAATTAACAACCAGTACATGCAAACAGCTCTGTTAGATTGAAGCACAAGGGAGGAATATGGAGTCGAAGTTTCCTAGTTTTCTAGGAGCAGTTTTAAAAGTTCAGAAATTCGTGTTGAGTTAGGTAGGGACATATATAGTTATAGCTATTTAATCATGACAAATACTGTTTAAAAAAAAAATTATGAAAATGTTTGAAGATGTTTGAGACAGTACAGTATATTGGCTGCCACAAAGGCAGAAACTTTCTGTGGGTCCCTTAGACAGGGACATGAAAAAAGATATCTTTCTGATTCAGGTTTACTAAATAGATCTTGGGTAGTATTGTTTATATTATGGAAGATAAATGCAACATCCTTAAAGGTTTCCTCCCTGTAAAATCTTTCAGTCTTTTTAAAAGTAACACTGGTTTCATTGCATCTGAACAAAGCAAAGGAAAAGGCTTAAATAGATTTTTGAGGCTTTCAATGCTCTTTTTTTTTTTTTTTTTTTTTAAAGGTTTTATTTTATTTTCATAACAACATAAACAACAATACAATAAAAAATACTGTGCTATGGCCATCAGTTTTTGCAGAGTTTGCAATACCTGCATCAATGCAACAAGTAGGTAAGCTCTAATCAAGCGTAATATACACAATCTAAGACAGGGTGATACAACAAATCAGCCCATGGGCATTGTAACTATACTGAAGAGCTTCTATTCAGGGTTCCCATACATTGTCAAATTTATTGGGGCAGCCCCTAGTGTGAGGTATGTTAGCTTAATAAGTGGGAGTCTGGTATTGACCAGTCGCACCCATTGTTGGGAAGTGGGTGGAAAGGGGCTCATCTATTTCATTGCCACCACCATTGTGGTGGCACCTCAAAAGGGTTCTAGTTATATTCATGGGCACCAAATCATCAACTAAGCCTAGTAAGCAAACCTCTGGGGAACGAATCCCTGGTAAGAGAATTTGGTCACTTAGATACTTAGTCATACTTGCCCAGAAACCATGTACTATAGGACAGGCCCATATTAAATGAAAGAATCCTGCATCCGATATTTGACATTTAGGGTAAGAGGCAGAATGGTTTCTCCCCTTGACCTTTAGCCGCAGAGGAGTGATGTATGTCCTATGAATTAATTTGAATTGTATCATCCTGTCTTTAGATCAGAAAACTTTACAACTTGTTTGTTATCACCATCTCATTTGCGTTTTGCTAATTCAAATGGGGTCCCCAGAGCTGTTTTAGGGCTTTAGGGCTGTGACAGACGGGGAGATTAGTCTCCAAATCTCCTTTGTCGCAGGTGACTAATCTCTCAAGGCAATTTCTGCGACTTTGGCAATTCGCGGCGCCGCGTATGCCATCCCACCGGTGATATACATTCTAGCCGGTAGGGTGGCATTTCGGGGAGATTAGTCGCCCGCTACAAGGGAGAATTGTTTCCGTGTGTCACAGCCCTTAGGTCCCATAACCTTTGTTCGTAGGCCAATATTGTAGTGGCAACATCTGAGTTCCAAATGGTGATATAACTACAGGGTGCAGTTTTGTTGCTCTATTTTAAAATAAAAAAATCATGTACTCATATATATTTTTCTCTTTCTTCCCTTCTTCGTGGATGACTTGAAGTAAAAATAATTATTTCTTTTTGGAACATAATCCACAGACGGGCCACCAAACTCTATATAGCAGTATCAATAAATTGGGATGGGAAGCCCTGTACTGACATGTAGGGACTTGAAGAAATAGATTTTACGTTAAGAAGATAAGTGAAATTCTCATTTTTGGCAGCCACCTGCGCAAAGGGCCACAGCAAAGGCTGGCAGCTACCTGCACCAAGGGCCACAACAAAGGCCAGCAGCCACCTGTGCCAAGGGCCACTGCAAAGGCCAGCAGCCATATGCGCCAAAGACCAGCAAACCCATGTGCCAAGCACAATGGAAAAGCCCAAAAAACACATTAAGAGTCATGGAAAAGACCAGTGAACACGTTCCAAGAACCATGGAAAAGACCAGTTGGCAGTAGCAAAGGTCCGCAGCCATATGAACCAAAGGCCATAACAAGGGCCAAAGCCCACATGAGCCAAAAAGCCATAACAAGGGTCAGCGGCCACAAAAACTGAGGGCCATAACAAGGAGCAGTGGACATGCAAGCCAAAAGCCATAACAAGGACCCGGACACAAGCAAGCCAAAGGCCATAATTAAGACCAGTGGACACACGCACCAGGGGCCATAGCAAGGGCCAGTAGACATGCGAGCCAAGGGCCATGGCAGCAACCAGCAGCCATGTGAGCCAAGGACCACAGCAAAGGCCTGCGGGCACATGGGCCAAGGGCCATAGCCAAAGGTGACACAAACCAAGGGACACAGCTAATGACAGCATCAAAGCATACCAAATATTAGCCAGAGAATGTTGGCTTCTAATGTGCTAGCAGTCAATCCATCAATTCGAGAGAATGGGGACCAAATAGCCAAGAAAACTCAGTAGTTGAAATACAACTGGGCTCACACCAAAGGCCACCAGATAGGAATGAATAGAAACATATATCCCAAGAGAAAAAGAAAAGCTGCATATTATATGCAGAAGGAGAAACCCTTCTGCTGTAGCAGTACAAATTCCCAGCCAGTCCTGTAGGCACCTCTTGTAATAATGAGCACACATACGAGCTATGTCTGCACATAGAACTCTTACAAATAAAAACTTTGCAATAGTAAAGTGCCCCAAAGGAACACATGCACCTTACTAGATAGCACTGGCTTGTCAGCAAAACGAAAACTCCAGTCAGAACCCTGGAGAAAGGCTGCTAATTAGGTGCAGAATCATTGCGAGAAAGGAAGGAGGTGCCATACTGCTACAGCAGGGAAAACCCCCAGCCAGTCCTGAAGCACCTTATCTGATAGCAGGGACTAGTCAGCAGGAGAAAACTTCAGCAAGAACCCTAAGGGCACATGTACCTTACTAGATAGCAATAGATAGCACATGGTGTGTATTGTCAGCCTGCGCATATATTCTTGTTGTCCCTGTACCCATAAGTACTAAATCTGCCCTGATGCAGGCACATGCAGTCAATATCCATCAACAAATGCAAGACTAGGCAGTGGGTGGGATTGTCAGCCTGCGCTTATGTACAGGCTGGCAATCAGCCCTGTGTGCCCTTGTCCTAAAAGCTTTTAGCTGAGGGACATAATTAGCATGCAGACTTTCCAATGCACTATGCATTTGAGACACAAAAGTGCATACTGAGGAATCACTGGATTCAGGCTTTGTTATCACTTTGGCTTTAAAAACTGATATTGGACAAAGGGGCCATGGGTAAGGACGCATGGCCGTTTTGTCCAATATCAGTTTATAAAGCCAAAGTCCCCTATAACCTTTACAGCACAAGCCACTTTTCTAAAGAACCATAGGAGAAATTAGCTCACAGGTATAAACATGGAAATACCCACACCTGTATTTCTTCCCAATAAGCACCAGTTGAATCCTGTGCATAGTCAGGCATAGAGGAAGGGGACTATTTTAGCACAGGGCTAAGGCAATGGGTATGACCACATCTGCATTTCTTTTCAATAGTCATTAATGTGAATAATGAGTATATTGGGGTATCAGGTAAATTCTTCTCCATTACCTGGGAATCATCACTCACACAGCAGTACAAAATAAATAAAAGACAATGTGAACCACTTCCATTAAAATTCACAAAATGGTGAGGAGAAAGAGCCTACTTCTCTGTCTAGTAGCACAAAAAACAACAGTGGTGAAGAGGGTACAGATGCGGCAGTATTGCCCCTCCCAGACTAGTAGGTAGAACCTGTTACATAGCCAATCAAAATAAATCCTGACCTATAAGACACCTGACTTCCTCATCACCACTGTTATTTTTTGTCCTACCAGACAAGAAGGTAAGGATCATTACATGAAAGGGAAAGAAATACATTTTTGTTTCAGTAGGTTCATAAAATACTGCAGCGTCATGAACTGGAACAGTAGTCTTACAACAATAGTTGTAACAATGGAGAAATATCCCTGTCCTGCATTGAAAAAACTGCAATTTTTTTTTTGCTTTTCTTTTAGTCTTCCATTTAAAAAATGATTTCCTTAAATGAACACTGAACTGGAAAATATGGTGACTTTTTTGTTTAACAGAGCTAAATAGCTTAAAGTATCTGCTATGAAAGATTTTGGTCCTACCACTAAGCAAGTAAACTGCTTTTACATAGACTAAGAAAAAGGCATCAAAACTGCTATCATTTTACATTCCGTTCCACCCCCAAGAAACTCTGACTTGGTAACAGTAATAATCATTTGAAATATATAAATATGTATCTTCATATATTTGATTAAACTTAGACCTCTTTTTAAACTGCTGCTTATTTAAATGAACCTGCATCATGTTGTTCTGGCTGTTTGTGCAAGGACAATGAGCTACAATGGTTGTTCACACATTATTACTGTTAAAATTATTTAAAAAACACAGTATCCCTTTAGAAGTAGTTTAATAAATTATGTTAGTATCCGTTTAACATGATAATTTATCAGTGGCATAAATAATTGAACTAGTTTTGAAGTAGAAAGGCTCTGGGGGAAATTATGGGGTTAAATCTAAAGTATTTTTTAAATTTGAATAAAGTGAATCTTTTGGCTCTCCTTCTAGCCTTCTAACTACAGATTTCTGCATTTATTGATGAAAATGCAACAGGACAAATTATTTGGTAATGGTAACCATCAGTTAAAATAGTTCCAGCACTACAGCAATTTCTGTATTATGCATTACACGTACAAAAAGCTGTTTAATTATATACATACCTCAGTAATAAGGATTTTAGTGATCCACAGGTTTAGCTCATTCACATGGAGAAGGGGCAAATAATGTTTAAATATGCTTTGATAACTAAGACTTTACTAGAAAATGTTTTCTTATATTTCCTTTGTCTTTGATCTTTTGTCTATCTTATATAACATTTAACTTTATAACATTAAATGTTATAAAACACATTTGCTTCTCAATTTACTCCAGTTCTACAAAGATCTGAAAGAAATCTTTGTCAAGTCTTTTTAGATAGAAGTCATCCCGTTTATAAATTATATTGCCCAATGTCCCCTTGGAATGGAGTATGTGCCATCAGCCTCAACAAATCTGTTGCACAGGAGCAGTTTATTTATCATGTTGTTTGCAATACAACATGCTGCAGCACTCCGAATAAAGTGAAAAAGGCGTTTATTGAAAGGCTTGAGAAAGGGCTGGAGCCTGAAACGTTGCCTGTTCTGTTGGCACAACACCTGTTTCACTGTATTCAGAGTGCTGCAGTGTGTTGTATTGCAAAGTTATAATTGGTCCTTGGCAATGGGCTCAGCAGTCAGCACCTGACACTACAACAAGCGGTCATTATGGGTGAGAATTACCAATTTGTATTTGTTTATTTATCATGTTTATTCCTTCTTTATTGTGGACCCAAACAGAGCCCCTCCATACTCAGTACTTCTATAGCAAATAAACAGTGATACATAGAGGGAAAAATCTTTGTCTACACTTATCTGCACCATTAAAGAGTGCCCTGAAATGTCAGGCATCAGGTAGTGTGAGGAACTACTTACACATGCTCATTTCACACTATAAAGAGGAGGTCATCCACTGAAAATCCAAAATGGCAGACAGAAAGAGGGAAACTTTTTGAGAGCAACATATATTTTTAACTTTCCTTGTCCTTGTTGGACCTAAATAAAAATTGCAAAAACTCTACATCCTTGTTTGAAAACGAATCTATCTTTTAAAAAACTCAGAAATAAGAGCGGAACATGTATAGGTAGACAGCACAAACATTGATATCTCATATTTTTGCAGTGGAGAAAAATCTCCCCCTGTTGCAGATCTGGGATTCTTGAAGTCAAATATAACAAAGCTAATACCTGAATAGAATGATTACTTTGGAGTGTTTATCAGTCTGGTACCACTTAAATGAGCAACCATAGCCTTCTGCTGGCCCTATTAATTAATGAATTCATAACTAGAGGTAATGAGATATATATATGCTACATGTCAGAAACAAGAAGAAATGGTTGCCATGGAGAATTTCGAGCCCTGATATGTTATGTGAAAAGCAGTGGTAATTTCAGTGAGCAATAGCTGAGTGACTGGTCACTAGTGTGTACTTGCACAAAGATGGCAAAGCAAGCATGGCATTCCCAGTTTTACAGCACCTTGCAGCCAGTGCCTAAGCATGTAAGCATGCCCAGACGCACCTTCTTAAACATTTTCTGTCATTTAAACCACCTGTGATTTTCTAAATTTTCTTTTTAACATTGTTTTTACTCATTACAGGAAAGAATACGTTTATAATTTGCATATTTATGTATAATATTAAGCAGGACTCAACTGTGGCCCTCTTAAAAAATAAATACAATAAAACTAAATAAAAGTTCTCATAGAACTGCAGATAATTCTAGAATGTTGTTTTGCAAAACATATTAAACCTTATTTTTAAAAATTAAGGATGAATCAAAATGCTTGCACAATTTTCTACCATCTCTATAGCGACCCTGATCCACTGCCAGCAGACATGCTAGCACGTTATCAGTATATGTAGTTAAAAAAAAAAATGAAATGCCTGGGGCAGTGTACACCCTTTCTTTAATCAGCAGCTTAATTGATGGGTTTTTGCATGTTTAAAGTAAGAACTTTGCATGGGTTTTTGTCTTTTCTTTTTTGATCAAAATTTGAAATTGAAAGTTACATTCTGCCTTTGCATCTTTGAAGCACAACAAATTACCAGTTCATTCAGAAGCCTCTGTATAAATAGACCCCCCCCAACCAGTTGAAGCCCTTATTAGGCTTTGAATTACTATAATATAATATTAAGATTTTATTGTACGATTTTCGGACCATGCGTGTGCTACATGATACAATGGAAGCCACTTTAGTACATTATTTGTCTGCCAACTATTTCTTGTTCAGAATATCCTCCAATTAGTATTGTAAGGGCTTTATATTACAATTACAGTCTGAATGTTAGTTTCAGATCGTGCATGTAAAAGTATGACCAATATCTGAACGTTCATTGGAAGAAGACTAAAATTTCAGGAAATCGCCGAAAAAGACGATTTCCTGAAATCGCCCGCCGCATCTGCCATCCCGCCGGCAACTTACATGTTCGCCGATGGGATGGCAGGGGTAGGCAACTCGGGGAGATTAGTCGCCCGGAACAGGGAGTTTTGCCGCGGGCGACTAATCTCCCCGTGTGCCAGAGCCCTAAGTCCCCTTTAAATAAACAAAAAACAAGAGTGTCTTTAAAAGAAAACATGCATAAGACTAAGTAGTCTTAAGTGTATCGCTACAATATAAAGTAGTTTTAAATTTTCATTTTTGGCACTAGCCAAAATATATAGATTATTAGCTCTTTCTGTAGTTTTGTACTTTTTATGACCCCCCATAAAACTCCTCTGTAAATAAACTCTGTCACTTTATCTCAGGGTTAATCTTCACTCTTGCTATACTCCCACCTCTGACACAGCTGGGTGATTAGCCTGTTGCTTGATTAATTACAATCAGTTGTGATTCCCCAGACCTGTGTGCAGTGCTGGCCAGCTTTTGTCTCTCCCTATTTATTAAGACTTTCTTAGGGGAGAGCATTTGATGGGGGGTGAGCATTTGCAAGGGTGATGCGTTCCAAAGTGATTCGTTTACAACTGATCTGAACGAGTTTAACAAGAAGTTCTACAAGGAGAGCCACTACAGACTGCTGCTTGAAATTAAAGAACTGTCTAAAATGCAGATCAATTCACTAATGCACTGAGGAACCATCTCTACTGCCATTCTCTGAAGTTACAAGACTACAACTCACCTGATAATGGCAAAATGCACTTCATTTCTACTAATTGTATGCATGATGCTCCCTAAGGTAGTCTCTTCCTTTAACCCCCCTGTTGTCTGTCCATATTCCATCCACATATCCTCCTCCCTGCTCCCATCTACATACTCCAGCTCCTTCACCCTTTATAACTACTTACAACACTTCTTGTCCCCCGGTCACTGTCCGTATGCAGAGGCGCACTCATTTTAAATCCTCTGCTCACATCTCTTCACTCTTTTTCCTACTATTGCTGGCTGCAGGGGATGTCTCTCAAAACCCGGGCCCTGCTCCATACCTACTTATATCCGTCCTCGTCCTTCTACCCCCGCTGCTTAAAGCCTTTCGTTCCTCTGCTGTTTCTAATCTTATTCAGGTTCCCACTCTTCCCTCCTCCTGCCTTCTGTTTTCTTGTGCCCTTCTTAATGTCCGAAACCTGGCTTTTGCAGAATGACACCGCCACTAAAGCAGCGCTCTCTCATGGCGGTCTGTCTTTCTCCCACACCCCCCGGGCCACTGGACGTGGTGGGGGAGTTGGAATTCTCCTCTCCTCCTGTTGTCGGTTTGCATCTATTCCTATTCCTCCAGCTTTTTCTTTTAACTCATTTGAGGTGCATGCCCTTCAAATCTTCCATCCTCTCTCTGTACGGGGTCGTTTACAGGCCCCCGTCAGCCTCTTCCCCTGCTACCTTCCTCTCTGATTTTGAAACCTGGCTCTCTTTTTTCCTCTGTACTGACGGCCCTGCAATCATCCTTGGGGATTTCAACTCCCACATTGATGATCCCTCGCAACCCTGGCCCTCACGTTTTCTCCGCCTAACCTCCTCCTTTGAACTCCAGCAGTGGACAAATGCTCCGACTCATAAGGATGGCCACTGGATTTAGTCTTTACTAAAAATCTGTCCCTTTCTGATTTTAACAGTGTCCCTTTCCCCTTCTCTGACCATCACATTTTCTGTCTCTCACTCTCCTTCCCAACCTGCTCCTTCCCCCGCTGTATTAATTAGAAATACACGTGACATAGATCTCCCGGCCTTAGCTCGCTCTTTCAGGTCCAGTCTCTCCTCCTTTAATGAGATGTCTGACCCTGATACCCTGGTTAGCGAGTACAACAGTACAACCCCTTCAGCCTAAGTGTACTTGGGTGCAAAACCTACCCCGTCTGAATGTGCAAACCAAATTCTTACGCTCCTGTGCAAGGTCTGCGGAACGTATGTGGAGGAAATCCCGTAAGCAAGCAGACTTTATCCATTATAAATTCCTATTGGCCTGCCTCAATTCTGCCCTTTCGAAGACTAAACAGGAATACTACAACACCCTTATAAACAACAATAAATCCAACCTGAAACGCCTGTTTTCTATATTCAATACCATTCTGCGTCCCTCACAGACTCCATTACCTCACTTTATGCACTCTTTGCTGATTTCTTCATGAACAAAGTGGAGTCCATCTGCAATCAGATTCCCCCCTCTACTAATACAAACCAGCTCCTCCTTCCTCAGCCCTCTTCTGCATGTCTTAATTCTTTTGGTCCCGTTACTGTCTCCCAAGGCTCCCGGCTACTTTTGTCGGCTCTGCTCACCACTTGCTCTCTTGACCCTATGCCTTCTTCTCTGCTCAAACACTGTGCTCCTGAACTTACTCCAGCTCTCACTCACATCTTCAACTCTTCTCTGACCTATGGAAGTTTCCCCTCTTCCTTCAAACAGGCCTGTGTCAAGCCTATCCTAAAAAAGGCCACACTGGACCCGTCCTGTCTCTCTAACTACCGTCCTGTCTTGCTTCTACCGCTTGCCTCCAAAATCTTAGAACATATTGTCTTCTCTCGTATTACTAACTTTCTTAACGCCTATAATTTATTAGACCCGCTGCAATCTGGTTTTCGGCCTGCGCACTCTACTGAGACGGCATTGTGCAGAGTTACAAACGATCTTCAGGCTGCCAAAGCCAAAGGTCACTTTTCTATACTAATCCTCCTAGATCTTTCGGCTGCATTTGATACGGTTGACCACTCCCTCCTGATGCAAATTCTGCATTCGATTGGTCTCCGTAGTCAGGCTGCATCCTGGATCTCTTCTTACCACTCTAACCGTTCATTCACTGTCTCCTATGCTAACAAAACCTCATCTCCAGTTCCTCTTAATGTGGGGGTACCCCAAGGCTCTGTACTTGGGCCATTGTTGTTCTCCCTCTACACGCTGTCTTTGGGAGATCTTATCCGTTCATTCGGCTTTAAATATCATCTGTATGCTGATGATATACAAATTTATTTGTCGACCCCTTCGTTAACAGTTGAAACTGAGAGTCAAATCTCTAACTGCCTCCTGGCTATCTCTAATTTTCTATCTCTATTGATGGCACCCTCATCAACCCTGTCGATTTGGCGCGTTGTTTGGGGGTGAGCTTTGACTCCAGTCTCTCCTTCTCTGACCACATTAACACCACTGTCAAAACCTGTCACTTTTTCTTACGCAATATTGCCAAAATCCGTCCCTTTCTTTCTACTGCAACAGCTAGGCGGCTCATGCATGCTCTCATCCTATCCCGACTTGACTACTGTAACCTGCTACTAACCGGCCTCCCTAACTCCAATCTCTCCCCCCTACAGTCTATATTAAATACTGCTGCCAGAATTCTCCTCCTCTCATCCAGGAGAGTTCAGGCCCTTCCCCTGCTAAAGTCCTTATCGTGGCTTCCTATTAAACAAAGAATATCTTACAAACTCCTTCTGTTAACCTTCAAAGCCCTCCATTCCTCTGCTCCTCACTACATTTCTTGTGTCTCCGTATGTTCAATGTCGACTCCTTCGTTCCTCGCAGAGCAATCGTTTGGTTGCGCCCCCCACTAATACTGCTGTTTCCCACTTTAAACCTTTCTGCCTTGCTGCCCCTTAAATTTGGAATGCCCACCCTGATTTCCTCCGAAGAGAATCCTCCCCCAGTCTTTTTAAAACTAAACTTAAAGGCTACCTTTTGGAGCACTCATCCAGAACCTGATCTGGGAATCAGCACTTATATTGTAGTGTCACCCAATGTGACCTACAGCACTTATACTGCATTTGCCTATCTGTGTCTGTAAGTTACCCTCCCATATAGATTGTAAGCTCTACAGGGCAGGGACCTCCATCCTCTTGCAACTGTATTTATCTTGTATCTATCTGTATTTATTGTTGTACTTTGTATTTATCTATTATTATCTTAATAATCCCGTTTGTATTAATGTATTCTACTGTACAGCGCTGCGTACATAAGTAGCGCTTTATAAATAAAGATATACATACATACATTGTGCTAAGTAAATAAAATATTCCCTTTATATATGCCTTTAGGGACAATTTTAGTGTTTGATAAGCAGTGTAGTTTTATGCACTCCACCTGCATTGTAGTGGACATCTACACTAATTACAGAAAAAAATTATAGTGTTCATTTTTTTTTTCGGGGTTTCTGGCAATGACACGGTATGCTGTGTGTGAGACATTACACTACCTATGGGCAAAAAAAAAAACATAACACTTAAACATACCTTCACTGCCGTGAACAGGAATCTCCATAGATAAAACACTTCAATTGTATTATCGTATGGAATTACATAAGATCCCCTTCTTATGTTTTACTCACTGCAATTCCAGTTCCCAGTAATAAAACCGGTTTCTTTAGGAACCTTATGTCCTTTAAAAAGTACCAGTTTGCGGTTGCCCTAAACGCTGCTTTCCAGTCCTGAGAGTACAGACTGAGATCAATTAATATTTTTTGCTGTAAAGTGGAAGGCATAACATTCTACAACATGGCAAATACAACTAAAAATTGTATTGGCTATGTACCCTTAGACATATGGTTGGAGTTGTCACATTTTATCTGTGTTTGCTGAAATAAATCCAAAACTTTGTCAAAGATAATGATGGTAACATCCATATTTACGCAAGACAAATATGGGTTTATAATTAAGGTCTAAAGCAATTTTCAGTCTTACTTTCAAGAATGTTATTAATACGGATGCCCTGTTTCATAGAGATACAAAAGCAATTATGCCATTGCATAGCATAAACCAGTGCTGTCCAACTTCTGCGGTGCTGAGGGCCGGAATTTCTCGTGCATACATGGTGGAGGGCCGCTAATGGAAGCCAGCTTTGACCACTCCCCCCTTTTAAACCACACCCACTTCAAACCACACCCATTTTATCACAATGGTGGTACTGCAGCAAAAACCCAAATGCTTGGTCCTCACTGCAGGGATATCAACCATCATTCATATGTGAAAGAATTATATTATGTCATATTAAGACACACCCTAAAATCAATATGACTCCTCCTCCCCTGTGGATAGCACAGCAACCCCCAACATATAATTACACACCTTAGGGACCATTTAATGGCTATTTCCAACTGCTAACAAACTCCCAGAACAAACCCCTGCCAGGTTCACCTCCCACAGGCAGCATAGGGTAGAAAGAGTATGGCATACACAGGCAGCACTCTACCTGCCCTACGCTACCTGTGTGTGCCATACTCTGCCTGCCCTATGCTACCTGTGTGTGTCATACTCTGCCTGCCCTATGCTACCTGTGTGTGCCATACTCTGCCTGCCCTATGATGCCTGTGTCTGCCATATGCTGCCTGTGTGTGCCATACTCTGCCTGCCCCATGATGCCTGTGTGTGCCATACTCTGCCTGCCCTATGATGCCTGTGTCTGCCATATGCTGCCTGTGTGTGCCATACTCTGCCCTACCCTGCCTGTGTGTGCCATACTCTGCCTGCCCTATGCTGCCTGTGTGTTCAATACCCTCCCTGTCCTATGCTGCCTGTTTGTGCCATACCCTCCCTGCCCTATGCTGCCTATGTGCCATACTCTGCCTACCCTATGCTGCCTACACACAGGCAGAATAGACCAGGCAGTACATACAATGTCTGAAGTGTGAACAGACGAACAACGCGGGTGATTACAACCCAGACCTGAGGTGTGAACCCTGCAGGGTGTGAACAATGCAGGGATTAAAGAGTGTGAACAGTACAGGGGATTACATGACTGAACAATACAGGGGAATTACAGCCTGAATCGGAAAACCATGCAGGTATCAGTACTGATACCATTTAAAGCTTACATAAAGGTAAGCCATCAAAGCAGCCAGACAGGTGGGGGGCCACACAGAGGGGGGTCGCGGGCCGCCAGTTGGACAGCACTGGCATAAAGGAAAGAAGCTTCTTAATGAACACTATTCACATTAATCTAAAGGAAAATGTGCTTTAACAGCAGTTGTCAATTATAGTGAAGTTAATTTATAGATAATATATAGGTATATTTTTATTTGTCCAGTATATAACTGGCATATTTAAGAGAAAACCTATTAAACATAACTCTGGGCATTAACACAGATTAGAAATTAATTTCCCTAAAGGTGGCCAAACACAGGCTGATAAAAGCTGCCAGTATGTATGCCGGTATGTATGCTCATGTATGGAACTCACTTAAATGATATCTGGTCTTAAATTGGATTTTCTCATCCAACAAGGACTGCATTGATATGTCAATCTGGTCCTTAGCTAACAGGCCTGTCCTTTTTGGTGCTTCTGTATGATCTGATTGGATAAGTCCGATTTGGCACCTCGTGTAGGTGGCCAAATTGATGCCAATGGCTTCCAGAACAAGCAGATCTGGCACTGTTTGACCAGCTTTATAGTAGCACACAACACAATAGAGAAGCTCTGATGTAGGGCATTAATTAAATCAAGTCAAAGCTAAGAAAAATCTATCAGAGATGAAAGAACTAATCCTACATAATGTTAAATCTTTGTGAATCATTGTAGTTTCAGAACAATTATACATTTGGCCCACAACCCTTATGATTTTAATCTGTAAAACTGCTGAGACAAGCAAAAGACATGGAGCATTAGAATGATGATTTATGAAAAGATCAAGAAACACAGATATAAAGGGTAAAGGACAGCCAAAAATATATTAAAATTAAAAGAAATAAATTTAAATGAAAAAATGAACCAACAGGAACATAACAGACAAGAACTAACTTTCAAAGTCAAACTCATGGTCACTGGGGGGACTGCTGAGACCAGAATCTGCAAGGAACAGTAAAATAAAGAAATAAAAATACATCTTGGCTTTCATATTGTCTATCACACATATATATACACAAAACTTCACTGATTTGCAAGGCAAATAAAAAAAAAAATTGGAAAAGGATAATTTTCCCCAAGCAGGATGTTAAACAAAATGGGCAATAAATATTTAGAAACATCCATTTAAGAAAATTAAAAAAACATCAGCATCAGCAGCATGTGATCTTAATAGCTATCATTGGTAAATTCTGCTTGTCAAATTGTTATGATGCAGGATGAGTGCTGTCTAAACTAGAGAGAGTGAGCTTAAGATATCACTGAAGTCATTTCACCTATCTTACCTGGAGTTTGGAAGTTAATACGTCTCATTTCCACTGGATCAGTTGGGTGGTGGGGTGCAATTTCTGCGTTATTCAGTAAACATTTTGTTCTGGGATCTGAATTCTTCCTTTTGCTTTAACATACAAAATGGCAAAAGTGTGTATACATATCTAAGTGACAAGTTAAGACAGTATGAAATATTTCCAACATAAATATACTCCTTACCTGTCTGGTTTGCTGTCATTGGACAAAGGGAGGGGGAGAGAGGTGGGGGGGGGAAGAAAAGAAAGATCATATTATTGAACAGTGCCAATAACATTAGCGACTGCTATACTGTATATTACTTGTGTTTGGAAACAGACAGATACAAATATTTTAGTTTTTTTGTTTAAGCAGTGTAGTCAAGACATTTTTAGGACAAAATTCGCAATAGACCAGAATTTTGTATAATTGTTGCATTATTAATTTTGATTCCCTCTATATTATGTTCCTACAGTCTACATTTTTGCATTTTTAGTGCAGTAATTGCTGCATCATTTATTTCCATTTTCCAATTTCTCAGCTTTGTCTTTCATGTGCTTTGACAAATTGTTGATTTTAATCCCCCTATAAATTATGTCTTTAATAAACTTTGTAATTCAGTGCCTGTATCTTTGTGACTATCTTCGCTTTAGCACTTGTCTCATCCTGTGACACAGCTAGGTGATTTACCGTGTTAAATAACTGGCTGCAATCAGCTCCAATCCACCAGTCTTGTACCATTAAGACTACGGTATTTGAGGAAACTGATGAAAGTCAAAGTCCATGTAAAAATACATAGTAGTGAGTGAGTCAAAGGGTCTGTGTGTCTGTATTTCTTTATATTTGGACATTTATAAAGTGATATTCACACCACACAATGGATTTTAAAATTGTCTAAATGCAGTCATATATAAGAATGACATTCAAACTCCAGGATGGTTGTATATTAATCTCACAGACTTTATAGCAAAGTTAGTCTTGGCTGTATAAAATTTAATGTTCAGATCCAACACAAGGGCCTTACTTTTTGTAGAGGAGAATTGCAATGACAATACAAATGATAAATACGACTGCAAGAACAGGTCCAATAACCCATATGAGACCTTCTTCTCCATCAATGATTGGCTGAGGGTCCTGATCATCTATCTGAATGGGATCAGAATATGGACTTGCAGCAAACATCTTCTGCATAGGAAAAAAGAAAATCTGAAATTAATTCTACACAATGAAATTATTTAAAGGACATGTTAACAAATCTATATACTCTGAAGAAAAGATTAACAGATTATTCACAAAGCACAATTACCTTTTGTGGATAATTTGGATGGATGTTTTTCATGTATTTAAAATTGATACTGATATAATATTGGGCCATGCTGGGCCTAAAAAAATTGCTGTGCAAACCTGCTAGTGCCTTATTAAAGGCCATTTTATCACAAGGGTATAAAATTGTGTATGCTACAGATTTTAAATGCTGTGGAAAGTGCTCTTGGTTGTTCTAACTAAAAGTTTGCCTCCAATAGTCACATTCTAATTAATCGGTTTTCAAGCCTAAGAGATGCAAAATTAGTCATGAGGCCTGATGTGTGCAAATGGATGCCACTGCTGTCACTGCTTAAAAAGATGCTGACACCAGAAATGAAGGCTATTTTACATGTCATAACAATGTCATATCACAGTGCCCCCATAGAAAGTACCCCCCATACACAATGCCACCATAGAAAGTGCCCCCATAGACCGTACCCCCCATACACAGTGCCCCCATAGTAAGTGCCCCCATACACAGTACCCCCCATAGGAGCTCTGGCTTCTTCTGCTGCTCTGCTCTTTATGCTGCTCCTTGCGGGCGGAGACAGGCCCTTTTATACGGTTGCGCCCTGTGTGTATTTACGTCACACGTACGCACGGGGCGCAACCTTATAAAAGGGTCTGTCACCGCCGCGCAAGGAGAGGCCTAAGAAGTAGAACAGCAGAAGAAGCCGGAGCGCCCGGCTGCAGCCAGAGCATTCCGCTGTGCTGGATAGTTCAATGAATGTCCCGCATTTCCATAATCTATTACTGAAATGCTGGACATTCAAGGAACTATCCGGGACAGCGAGTTTCGCTATAAAAACCGGGACTGTCCTGCAGAAAGCGGGACAGTTGGGGGGTATGCTTATAGATATGATGCACACTTGCAATTACACTGGTATAAATAAGTGGTATGTCACTCTACTGAATCCATATAGCAGGTCCAACAGAGCCGCACTCCAGTGCAAGACCCAAGTCACTCAGAGCATGTCCATAATTTGCTTTAATACTACGGTATATTCAACGTCAGTTACCATAGGAATGTGATATAATAAGCTTCACATCACTACAGAAGCAAAGACACCTGCAACTTTCATATATCTAAAGTTACCATAGCAACCCATTTGTACACAAAATCTGTGCAAAGAAAGAGTTTTCTCCATTGTCCACCAGTCAGTCACCACTAAAACATTATTTACATTAGCCAGCACTTAAAGGACATGTAAAACCTACATTTGCCTACAATGTATATCATTTGGGCATGCCTCCCCCACCCAAATGGCATCATTTTTACTGCATATATCCCCTTGCTTGCTAGCACCATCACATTTTCCTAAACCAAATAGCAGATTTCACCTGGTGGCCATTTTTCCTCTGATACATAATTGGATACATTTAAATCTGCAAACAGCCTACACACACAGACCCTAATTCAGCATATATTTCATCAAGAATACAGGCCCACACAGGCAGAACTGTCTCTGATAACAAAAAATTGAAGCAGACAGCTAGAGCTGAGTTTCTATGGGAACCAGCAATGCCATCTCTTCACTGGCTGCTAGACTGGGGGGCGTGTTTAGTAATCTGAGCTTAGAACAACTGAGCATGCCCACAAGCCAACAGCCAAAGCAAATTCCTCAGGGTGGGGGCTGAGTGGGTTACAGGAGGAGAAGCAAATCTAAGTAATTAAGGGGATGTTGCAGCCTTACTATTAACCTCTGGACACATTTTTGTGTGTGGGGTTTACATGTCCTTTAATTCCTCTTAAAGGAGACATTTTATATAAAATTCATATTCAGTTATAATATTCATCCTCCCTCAAAATGTGAAATGATGCAGAAAGAAAGATGGTTTGAAAGCATTTTTACCTCCTAAAACTGTCATTATATGAGAGCTGCATAGACAACCTCACAAGTCAGAAGCCAGAGCGAAATGAAAGATGGGAGTGTCGCTTCAGTCGCCCACAGGAAGTGGTCACAGCACTGACTGCCAGGCTTTACTCAACAGTAGCAGGAAAAATCCTCTGCCAGTTTCTTAAGCTGCTGCCGGGGGAAGGGGGGGGGGGCAGCAGAGCAGATACAGACTGCCTGTGACACTGCAAAGCCCTGCCCACCCTATGCACATTCACTGCACTTTAAGTAGCTGTTGCTGTGTCACTGAAGTCTATCAGGGCCGGTGGCCCCAGCCACACACTAAAGAGTCTAAACCGGATACTTGCAAAAGGGCTGGGTAGAGAACAGTTTTCAAGCTGTTATGGACATATTTGAACCCAAAGGTATTAAAATAAAAGCACTTATTCTATTATACATTATTTTTCATGGTTTAGTGCATTTTAAAAATTTATGGTATATGTCCCCTTTAAAGAATCAGATGCAAATCAATTTTAAAATCAAATGCATTCAATCCCTGTGGACTTAATGAGTTCAACTTATATATCCACTGCACTTCAGGTTTTTCAGCGCAAGTGTCCGATCTCCACTTCTTTTCAAACGGGGAATCTATTGAATAACCCGAAAACGTAAAGGGGTATGCTTAATGGAGAAGGATCTAGGGGTTTTTGTTGATAACAAGTTGTCTAATTCCAGGCAGTGTCATTCTGTGGCTACTAAAGCAAATAAAGTGCTGTCTTGTATAAAAAAGGGCATTGACTCAAGGGATGAGAACATAATTTTGCCCCTTTATAGGTCCCTGGTAAGGCCTCACCTTGAGTATGCAGTGTAGTTTTGGGCTCCGGTCCTTAAGAGGGATAATAATGAGCTGGAGAGAGTGCAGAGACGTGCAACTAAACTGGTTAAGGGGATGGAAGATTTAAACTATGAGGCGAGACTGTCGAGGTTGAGGTTGTTTTCTCTGGAAAAGAGGCGCTTGCGAGGGGACATGATTACTCTGTACAAGTACATTAGAGGGGATTATAGGCAGATGGGGGATGTTCTTTTTTCCCATAAAAACAATCAACGCACCAGAGGTCACCCCTTTAGATTAGAGGAACGGAGCTTCCATTTGAAGCAGCGTAGGTGGTTTTTCACGGTGAGGGCAGTGAGGTTGTGGAATGCCCTTCCTAGAGATGTGGTAATGGCAGATTCTGTTAATGCCTTTAAGAGGGGCCTGGATGAGTTCTTGAACAATCAGAATATCCAAGGCTATTGTGATACTAATATCTACAGTTAGTACTAGGGGTTGTATTTATAGTTTATGTATGTGAGTGTATAGATTGGTAGGTGTGGGTTAGGTGTGCTGGGTTTACTTGATGGACACTGGTCTTTTTTCAACCCTATGTAACTATGTAACTATAACTATGTAAATCTTAGCTGTGTGGCCTTTCACTAAGGCTAAGTTTTAGAATTGCTGGATTGGGGCTCTGCTGGACAAACTTTAAGTTTATAATAATATCTGTCTGACCCACTGCATTAGGGTCTCTGATGAAATGAGTTTGAGTAAGTAGAAATTTAATTTGGATAGGGAACAGTCATACTTAATCCAAACAGTTTTACCTATATGTTTGCATTACCAAAGCACTGGTTTTATTATGACATATATATGTAATATATTAAGCATGGTTTCCCATTTTTTAAAAAAATTATTTCTTAAAAATATTTGAGCAAAATTGTGGTTGGATGTTATGACCTATGGAAAAAAAAAGATTTGCAACAGTTTTAGTAAATGAGCCCTTTAGTAAATGACCCCTGACATTTTTCTGTACACTCCTATCTTGGGAATGAGATTCTCAAAAGTCAAAAAGTATAACGCTATAATTAAAACTATATGAAGCTGCAAGCACGGTGTGCAAAAGTAGATGCAAATAGTTTTGCACTAATTGACGCTTAAAAACATTCATGGTACACAGCTGCGCCAATGAGTTGATGTAGCGTAAGTCAATTCACTGATGCTAGGGAATATTGTAATTACAGACAGGGCCACCATCAGGGGGGCACAGTCGTCCCGGGCCCGGACGATTTTAACTTTAAAAGGGGGCCCGGCGGTGCTACAGTTTTCTTAGCTCGGGCCCCCTTTAATCTATTCCGGGCCCCTGTCATTGGTGGTCAGCGGTAATCCTATTGGTCGCGCCCCGTGCGTACATGCACGTCAGTACGCACGGGGCGCAACCTTATAAAAGGGCCTGGCGTTTTTCAGCACTCAGAAGGGCAGTGCTGTAGGGAACGAAGAACCTCGCCACCGGAGGAGCCGCCGCCGGAGGAGCCGCACAAGACAAGGAGGGTTGTGCTGTGCTGGCTACCAATGTACTAGGGGGGTTTGCTGGCTACCAATGTACTAGGGGGGTTTGCTGGCTACCAATGTACTAGGGAGGCACTGCTGGCTACCAATGTACTAGGGGGGTTTGCTGGCTACCAATGTACTAGGGGGGTTTGCTGGCTACCAATGTACTAGGGGGGTTTGCTGGCTACCAATGTACTAGGGGGGTTTGCTGGCTACCAATGTACTAGGGGGGCACTGCTGGCTACCAATGTACTAGGGGGGTTTGCTGGCTACCAATGTACTAGGGGGGTTTGCTGGCGACCAATGTACTAGGGGGGTTTGCTGGCTACCAATGTACTAGGGGGGTTTGCTGGCTACCAATGTACTAGGGGGGTTTGCTGGCTACCAATGTACTGGGGGGGGGCCCTGCTGTCTACCAATGTATTAGGGGGGCCCTGCTGGCTACCAATGTACTAGGGGGGCCCTGCTGGCTACCAATGTACTAGGGGGGCCCTGCTGGCTACCAATGTACTAGGGGGGCCCTGCTAGCTACCAATGTACTAGGGGGGCCCTGCTGGCTACCAATGTACTAGGGGGGCCCTGCTGGCTACCAATGTACTAGGGGGGCCCTGCTGGCTACCAATGTACTAGGGGGGGGGACACTGCTGGCTACCAATGTACTAGGGGGGGCCTGCTGGCTACTAATGTACTAGGGGGGACACTGCTGGCTACCAATGGACTAGGGGGGGCCTGCTGGCTACCAATGTACTAGGGGGGGCCTGCTGGCTACTAATGTACTAGGGGGGGGGACACTGCTGGCTACCAATGTACTAGGGGGGGGCCTGCTGACTACCAATGTACTAGGGGGGACACTGCTGGCTACCAATTTACTGTGGGGGGCACTGCTGGCTACCAATGTACTAGGGGCTGCTGGCTACCAATGTCTCATGTCTGTGAGTCCTTTGTATTTGTGGGAGGGGGGCCCAGAAATTTTTTTTTGTGAGGGGCCCCGTGATTTCTGATGGCGGCCCTGATTACATAAAACCTGGACATGGAAATAGTTCCATGTGGGTTGTGTCAATCGCCTTAACAGACTTGCAGCAAGCAAATCACACCCTAATGCATCATGTCATCCCTCTATGATAATGCAAGCTGCAATTTATGTACGATTCACCAAATGCAAATATGCAATACTGCATAATTCTGAACATCTCGTACAATGGTGGGTTTTTTTGTGCATCTCATTTTAATGATTGTTTTATGTTATGCAAGTCTAGGTGCACTTAATGATCAAAACTGATTTTAAGGTAAAAACTTGGTTTAATTGACACTATAAGATTAATGTACACAGAATTTTAAAGGGGATCTAAACCCTAAAAATGAACACAGCTATAAACTCAATATTTATTATACTAAAGTTACTGCACCAGCCTAAGGTTTCAGCATATATGTAGCAGTAATAATGCAGGCCTTCAAAGTTGTCTCAGGAGCTCCCTATCTTGGATTTTGTTAGATTATTAATTAATAATTATTATTATTAGATTTTGTTAGGATTTTGTTAGATGCTCAGTGCACTATAACCAGGTATTGAGAAGCCAAGCTTAGGGGTAAATTATCAAGCAGAGAATGAGGCTGCCCTATCATATAAGCCAATGAAACAAGACTGATTATTCAATTCTGATCCTAATTGCACTATTTTCAGAGCTGCAATGTAATGCAAATCTGAATAACTTACTAATCAGCCTTATACTGTGACATTTTTATTCTATATACACAGAATATTGTGCATTGATCCTTAATTTAAGAGCATGTGCAGTGAATCAGCAGAAAAGAAAATAGGGAGCTACTAAGGGCATGTTTGAAGGCACAGATCTTTCCTGCTAAAGGATTGTGGTTGCTTTGGGCTGCTACAAAAGCCTATTCATTAAAGCACGATTGACCACAAATGAGAAAAATTACTATTTTTTCTAATTAGATCTAGTTAGAACTTTTCATATTGACCATGATAATATCATTAAAATAGTACGACTTTTTCCTGAATAATAATATGCTGATACTGTTAACCCTTTTATTACTTTTCAGTGTGCTGTAGATGCCATTGACAGTATATATCAGCTGTCTTACCTGGTAGTGAGTGCTACCAATTCATACTAAATGTAAACAGAAATGAATAGAGCTCATTTTGAGAAAATAATTCTAATTTTTAAAAAATGTTGATTTTTTCAGTAATAATAGAACTACCTTGTATGGTGGTGTTTTTGGATCATGTTTATCTTCTTTGCACGGTAAATTTTTATCTGATCACAGACAATGGTTTTGTAAGAATTCCTGAGGCCATGCAGTGATTTCCACTGTCCACAGTCATCCAATACTGGCTTTAACCTTGTTCCCTGCTTACAGAGTTTTATAGGGATTTTCTGAAACTTTTAATGAAATGATGTACTATAGATTTTAAATTGAGGAACATTATTTTTTAAATTGAGTGGTGTACCTCTACCTTAACTTCAAAAACAGCCTGTCTCTCTGTGATGCTGATTTCAATATCACACCAGTTTTCCATTTTTCTAGTGCAAACTATTTTAAAAAATAGTAACATAGTAAGTTACTGTCCTGTAAATATCCTGCCTAACTGCTAGCTGATCCAGAGGAAGGCAAAAAACCCCATGTGAAGCCTCTCTAATTTGCTGCAGAGGGGAAAAAATTCCTTCCTGACTCCAAGATGGCAATTTGACCAGTCCCTGGATCATCTTGTGCTAAGAGATATCTCTCCCATAATCCTGTATTCCCTCACTTGCTAAAAAGCCATCCAACCGCTTCTTAAAGCTATATAATGTATCAGCCAGTACGACTGATTCGGGGAGGGAATTCCACAACTTCACAGCACATTCTGATGTACTAAATATAGTGTTTATATCATTTCCAAATCATCCCATTCTCTTCGGATACACAACACATGCACAGATTTTATTGTTATCCAGCCGAAATTTTTTAACCTGGCCAATCGACTTAACAACCAATCACCATGGTACGAACATTATCAAGACCATAATTCAGAGTCCACACACAGTCTGAAAATTGTACTAAACTAGGTTTTGTACGATTTTATTGGTACGTGTATGGTCAGCTTTACTCAGGGGAACAGTTGCTTGCACAAACATATCCCCATGGGAAGTTATCTCATATTGGTTGCACATGCTTAATAAAACTTTGTTGAAAATATCTGTAATGAAGGTATTTACTGTAACTATGAATAACAAAGGCTAATTATACTGAAAAATCCAGTGGTACAATGTGGTTTCTCAAAAGTGAATGAAATATCTAACTTGGTCAACTAAACCCTGTTGAGGGTTGGTTAAAGGAGAAGGAAAGTCATTTTGGCATTTTACTGCCAATAGATTCGCCACATTAGTGCCACCTAGAACATACTATTTATTCTGCAGAAAGCGTTATCATACCTGAGTAAACAGCCCTGGAAGCTTTCTCTGTTTGCTTAAGATTGCAGCTGCCATTTTAGCTTGGTCTTCATAGCTTCCTGCTGTATAGCTCAGATCAAACATTCCAAAGGGAGGGGGGAGGGAGATTTTAGAATTTTTGTGGGAGTGGGGAGCAGTAGAGGGGAGAGAGCTGGGCAGACTCTGGCCCCGGGAATGAAGGATTTTTCTGAGCGAGGATGTCAGATACCCTAAAAACATGTTTACAAAAAAGGAAACAAGAATTCCATTGTTTCTTTTGATAGCGGACTCTGTGAGTACTTATGGCTGTATTTACATAGACCTTTCTGATAAAACTTTCTTAATTTTTAACCTTTCCTTCTCCTTTAAATAATGCCTAGTACAGACAGATATTTATTATAGGGTGCTGATTGGTTGTCATAGGAAATATCACCAGTGATGTTGGCTAACACACTATATTAACTATGCGCCTTAGTACATCACCTAGGCTCTCAATAAAGAGTACAGATAAAATGTATGACAGAATAAAGTGCCTTTGCAAGATTAACTATATACAAGGTACATTTTAATGCTGCTGATTTAATACGAGGGGTTTTTAGTTACAAAATTATAATCATAAGATTGGTAAGCCACCATACCACTTCAAGGTGAAGCCCGTATGGTGGTCCTGTTTACCTCTGGTCATATTTTTCAAAGGCTGGCACTCCCGTGCACTGTTGCCATTCTTGACCTGGGGGCTGGTTTGAATCAGAGGGCTTAGTCACTCCCGTGCCTTCTGCTTTTATAGAGAGAGATTGCCAGGACCACAGCTTGGTTCTACAGGCTTTCTGTGTATTTGTTTGCTTATTGGTTGCTATTTTTTTTTTTTTTACAGCTAAGCCAAAAGCTGGCCATTCATGAGCAAATTTAAGATGCCAATTTGACCCCTTCAGAACAGAGTTGGTGGTTAACCTGGTTGCCTATTTGTAGATATTGGCAAAATTAAAAATTCTTTTGGGTGAGGACAATATTGGCACATTGATGCTGCCCTATCCCAAAGGGCCTGCATAGAACCCTAATTTAAGCTGATTCAATTAGCTGATAATGCCTAGCTCAAAGTCACATCAATAAAAGATCTATTTGTTTGTTGAGCTCACAGATGTTCAGGTGTATGGCCATCTTAAGTCACACACACAGGTCAATATGATAATTACCCAGCAGCACATATTTTGCTATTGGTGATTGATATGGTAATTTTCTTTAAAAAAATGATGGGTTCCTATTAACTATTTCTTTGTTATGTTAAATATACAGTTAATATTGCAAAATCAGAAAAAAGCGAGTAGAGAGAGTAGAAAATACTCACCGCCTCTGCACCTTCTAACATGGCCAGTATGAAGAAAACATATCTCTTTCCAATTTCCAAAGCTTTATTCTCAAAGCCATCATGAATCTTTTGATCTCCAAGAGTAAAATGACCAGGAAGTGTGCGAAAGCCAGCAGCAATATAAGGTCTGGGAAACTCCAGATGCAACAAATGACGAAGGCTGCGACGATGAACTTTTGGAATGCTCTGGATCAGCTGAAAGATGCAAGCATTAAATATGAATATTATGTTATAAAAACTGGCTAATCAGGGATGGGTTGCACCTCAATGATGATGCTTTGGGGGAGAAGATGGCTAAAGGGTCGGGGGAGTGATTCTGCGGAAGACAGGTTAGGTGACGCAATGGACATAGTAAGGGAAATGGGGGAGGAGACTTGGTTGTGGGTACTGATATTGACAGGGAGGACTGTAAGCTGTATATGCAAAATTCTCATGCTGGTATTAAATGTATGTTTACTAATGCAAGGAGTCTGACTGAAATGGGAGAGCTGGAGGTGCTGGCGCTGGAAAGGAAATTATATGATTAGTCACATGACTGGCTGGCAGGAGGCTCTACCTTGTTTCGGAGGTACAGAGGCAATAGAGTGTTTGTTTGTTAAACAGGATTTACAAGCCAATATATTGGAAGCGATGATGGTAAATGAGGGAGCTGAAGCCTTATGGGTTAAGCTTTTCACAGATAGTGAATAATCCAGCAAATTAATTGTAGGGGTATGCTATAGATCCCCTAATGTACAGTCATATGAAAAAGTTTGGGAATTCTTCAGAGTTTTGTTTATTATTGGCTGAGTTTTCAAAGTAGCAACTTCCTTTTAATACATAACAAGCCTTATGGAAACAATAGTATTTCAGCAGTGACAAAGTTTATTTGATTTTCACTGTCCCTGCCAACAACGTAGGTACTACATTGTTTTAAAAATAGTTGTTATCTGCCAACAACGTAGTACCTACGTTATTGTTGATGCTGCGGCAGAGAGTCAGGTGAGCCCCCAACCCCCTTGGCAACAAGCCAAGGAGGCTGGCAAGTTGGTCCTGCGATGCGATTGTCGCAGGACCGACTTCTTAACAGCAGACACGGATCACATGTGTCTGCTGTTAAGAGCTTCCTGGTGCAGCCCCTCTGAGCCCACCCACTCACTTCCTGCTTTAGCGACTCTTCGATCCAGGACCCTCTCTGCAGCCAAGGACCCTCCTGCTCACAAAAAAATGTAAGTGGGCTAATTTTTACCTATATACACACATTTAAACACACACATACATTTACATACACACAACATACCTTTTAATAAATCTAGCTTTCGATTCTGCTTTTCTGGTTTTCTTTTTTTTTAATTCTGCTTTTTTTTTTGCTTTTCTACATATTTACACATTTACATACACACATTCACACACTTTTTAGATGTATACACAAGAGTATACACAAACAATCAATTGGTATTTAGTTTTTGCCCTAAAAACTATTTTTTCACAGTGTGACCATTGGATCAGGTATTCTGACCACTAACCAGGCTGTAAAATAATTAATTTTGTTATTTCATTGATTTGCCTAATTGTATTTCATTTTTGTGGTTTTATTACAGTTTTACACTTGCATTTTTGTTTGTTGCATTTCTCCTAGCGTGGCTTTGCGGTTTGGTAGTTTAGTGTAAAAAGGTGTCCATACCCATGTTTGATTTGTCAGAATTTGTACTTTCAAAAAATATATGGTTTTCTGGGGATCTCTGTACAGTTAAGGGGTCTTACGGCACATAATATGTAGTCGGGGGCTTTGTTTGCAGAAGCTGAGTTGGCAAGTGAAAAAATACATATGCACTACTTTTATTTGGGGTCCGTATATAACCACATACTTAGATAAATCTATGCATATTGGCCATCAAACTGTTCAGTAGACCTCTGGTGTTCATATTTAGGGTGATTTGTCATTGTATATAAAAAAAAATTTTGAGATAAAAATGGCAAATTGCAACATTTTTAGGTGATTTCCAGAAATGTCATCAAGACCGCTAAGTTTAAGCTTTGATGTTGAGTAGTTTGGTGTAGAAAGATATCCTTACCCATGTTTGAGTTGTCTGAATGTGTACTTTCCAAATATATATGGTTTTCTGGGGGTCTCTGTAAAGTTAGGGGGTCTTATGACACATAATATAATGGCACATAACAATTTATGCTCTGTTTGCTAAACTGAGTTGGCAGGCTAGAAAATGTATGGTTTTCTTGGGTGAACATACTTTTTTTCTAGCTTTACCCCCCATAAAGTAAACGTGTTAGTTTGGCAATAGCTAAAATGACTGAAATGATAGATCATATGGTGTATCTTCACCTTGGGGCCCTAACATGCCACATACTTAGGTAAACCTATGCACATTGGGCATCACACTGTTCAGTGGACCCCTGGGGTACATAATTAGGATGCTTTATCTTGGTACCTAATAGTATATAGGAGAAAAGATGCTGGAAAGTGAAATATTTAAGGTGATTTTCGGAAACCTTTTCAAAATCACCAAATTTAGAAAAGCTTTGCGGCTAGGTACTTTGGAGTAGAAGGACATTTTATGGTGTTTTATCTTGATACCTAATGATATGTGGAAGAAAAGAAGCTGTAGATTGCAAGCTTGAAACGATTTTCTAAAGAATTCACAATTTTTTATATAAAACTGGTACATTTAGGAAAGCATTGCAAATTGGTGATTTGGAGTAGAAAGACAGTTGTTCCTATTCTGGATTCCCTAGAATCTGTTCTTTCGAAAAATGTATAGCTTTATAGGTTAAACCTGTTCTAAGTGGAATATATGGCCTTGTAATCTAAAGTATGCAGGTTTCTGCAGCAGTGTTTTGGAAAGTTACCAGTGTACTGCTGGGACTTTTTGACCAATACAAGTGAGAAATCTTCATAAAACTATATATATTTGGTATTGGCGTGGTCAAGAGACATTGAACTTTCCAAATCAGTTGTATTTTGCAGCTTAGGTTGTGCCAAAAAAAAACAACCTATATATTATTTTCCCACGTAAACTAAAGGTACCCTCTTGAAAAGGCCCCCAAAGTGAAAGAGTGCAAAATGTTCAAAAACAGTCTGGCAGTAGAAGTTCCATTTTGTCCAAATCGGCAGGCAGTTAAAGGGTTAACAGAAAATATGCAATATGCATCATAACAAAATTACACAGGTGCATAAAATTGGGCACCCCAACATAGATATTGCATCAATACTTTGTTGAACCTCCTTTTGCAAATGTAACAGCTTCTAGACACCTCCAATAGCCCTTCATGTCTGGATTCTGGATGGCGGCATTTTTGCCCATTCGTCCATTCAAAATCTCTCCAGTTCGTTAAATTTGATGGCTGCAGAGCGTGGACAGCCCACTTCAAATCATCCCATAGATTTTCGATGATATTCAAGTTGGGGCACTGTGACGGCCATTCCAGAATATTGTACTCTCCCTCTGCATAAATGCCTTTGTAGATTTCAAACTGTGTTTAGGGTCATTATCTTGTTGGATTATCCATCCCCAGAGTAACTTTAACTTTGTGACTGATACTTGAACATTATCCTGAAGAATTTGTTGATATTGGGTTGAATTCATCCGACCCTCGACTTTAACAAGGGCTCCAATCCCTGAACTGGCCACACAGCCACACAGCATGATGGAACCGCTACCAAATTTGACAGTAGGTAGCAGGTTTTTTCCTTGGAATGTGGTGTTCATCTTTCACCATACAAAGCGCTTTTTGTTATGAACAAATAACTAATTTTTGTATCATCAGTGCAAAGCACTTTGTTCCAAAATGACTGTGGCTTGTCTTAATGAGCTTTTACATGCAACAAACGACTCTGTTTGTGGCGTGAGTGCAGAAAGGGCTTCTTTCTGATCACCCTGCCATACAGATGTCTGTAACCATTCTCACAATCCTCCACATATGCCGCTACTGTATTTTTCTTGACCTGCTAGACCTGGGTTTTACAGCAACTGTGCCTGTGGCCTTCCATTTCCTGATTACATTCCTTACAGTTGGAACTGACAGATTATAACTCTGAGATAGCTTTTTGAAGCCTTCCCCTAAACCATGATACTGAACAATCTTTGTTTTCAGATCTTTTAAAAGTTGCTTTCATGATCCCATGCTGTCACTCTTCAGATGGGAGTCAAACAGAAGCACAACTTGCAACTGGCCACCTTAAATACCTTTTCTCATGATTGGACACACCTGCCTATGAAGTTCAAGGCTTAATGAGCCAATCCAACCAATTTGGTGTTACCAATAATCAGTACTGAGCAGTTAGGCTGATGCCACACGCGGCGTAGGGCTGATTTTTTCGGCAAGCGGAAAAACGCTTGCCGAAAAATCAGCCCTACGCCTGCTACTTGTGCCTGCACCCGAATGAATGAGATACGCTCTGGTGCAGGCACATGTAGCCGATATACTCAAGAAAACGCGAGACTTTGCATTCTCACGCGTTTTCTTGAGTATATCGGCTACATGTGCCTGCACCCGAGCGTATCTCATTCATTCGGGTGCAGGCACAAGTAGCAGGCGTAGGGCTGAATTTTCGGCAAGCGGATAATTTCAGCCCTACGCCTCGTGTGGCATCAGCCTTACATGCGTTCAAATTAGCAAAATTATAAGGGGGCCCAAATTTTTGCTCAGACCAATTTGATTGGTTTTTATGATGTGGTTAGTAAGAAGCTGGACAGTGGGGTTGCAGTAGATGTGATCAATTTGGATTTTGCCAAAGCATTTGATACCATGCTTCACAAATGACTGCTTTCTAAACTAAGGTCTGTTGGTTTTAGTGAAGTTGTTTGCACATGGATAGGAAACTGGCTACAAGATCGGGGACAGAGGATGGTTGTTAGTGGTACATTATCTTAATGGGGTCCCCTCAGGGTTCTGTACTGGGTCCACTTTTGTTTAACTTGTTCATTAATGACTTAGGGGAGGGTATTTTAAGTAATGTACCAGTGTTTGCAGATGACACAAAACTCTGCAGCCCAATAAATGCTATCCAGGATGTGGCATCCTTGAAGCAGGATCTTGACTAACTAGCAACCTGGGCAGCTAAGTAGCAGATGAGATTTAATGTCAATAAATGTAAGCTCATGCACTTTGGATGCAAATATATGCAAGCCACTTATACACTTAAAGGAGAATGAAAGTCAAATTTTACTAACCACACTATTCAATAGTACTAGTGTTGTTAAGTAAAAACGCTATATTTCTGGCTTGTCTAATTAAATATTTACAGAGATACACTTACTGCATGCTGCACACTCGTTTCAGTGAATGGCGCGGCCATCTTTGAAAAGGAATGCCCACTTCCTTTGCCTCAAGGTCTGCACTGAGCATGTGCAGAATTCCCTCCCCCCTGAGCCTAGGCGCACTCCCGTGCTTGCTCTTTTCTTATTATCAAGCAGAGCCACTCCCCACACAGCTCGGTCGTCGCTCATCTCCTCCTTTCTGCTATATTAATATTGCACAGTAAGTGATTGGATCCTCATATACACAAGCCTACTGATATTCTCACAGAAGCAATGCCTTTACTCTTACACTAGATCATTGTCACACGAAATAAAAAAAATTTTTATAAGTTTTGTATGAGATTTTTTTGTATAAGATTTGTTGAGTTTTTTCTGATCTATTAATTTCAAAACTATATATTAGATAATGACTTACTGTAATGAACCAAAATTACTATTTTATAATGTACATCCATGATATTTTATAATGTACTCCTATACACATGTAAAAAATACACTCACAAATATGTTCACTGGTACTCTCACAGCTCGCGCTGTGTAAATGCTCCGGTAGCTCTGAAGAAATGAATGGAGTGGTTATTGACACGCGTTGCTATGGCAACGGCGGCTCCACTTTTGATTGGCTGAGGGGCATTTAGGGGGTGGGGCTAAGGCGCGCATACTAATGATGCAGGGAGCGCGCACAGGCACAGCAGGGAAGGGGCTGTCCTGTTACACACATGCGCAGGACACCAGAATCCAAGGCACTGCGGCTTAAGGCTGCCAGTGGCAGCCCACAGGAAGTGGCTCCCAGATTTGGTTATGTTGCTGGAGTCTTCAGAATGCTGCACGCTGCCAGCGATAGATCAAAGACAGGAAGGCAGGGATCTGGGAGCAAGCTCTACAGTGAGTACTATAGACAAATGCCTGTAGAACAGTGCTGTCCAACTTCTGTTGTACCGAGGGCCGGAATTTTACCGACCTACGTGGTGGAGGGCCGATAATGGAAGCCAGTTTTGACCACTCCCCTTTTTGAAACCGCACCCACTTGAAACCACACCCATGTTATCACATGACCATACCCATATTAATGGTTGTAGTACAGCAAAAACCTCCCATACTCTGCCTGCCCTACCCTGCCTATGTGTGTGCCATACTCTGCCTGCCCTACCCTGCCTTTGTGTGTGCCATACTCTGCCTTCCCTACCCTGCCTGTGTGTGCCATACTTTCACTGTGTGTGCCATTCTTTGCTGGTTTGTGCCATACTTGGCCTGTGTGTGCAATACTCTGCCTTCCCTACCCTGCCTGTGTGTCCATACTCTGCTTGCCCTATGCTGCCTGTGTGTATGGCACACACAGGCAGCCTATAGTGACACAATGCTGGCACTGCTCCTACAGTCTGCACAATAACTATATATTAAAAAACTTTTTAATTGCAGTACCACCTCAGTATATGTTCTTTTTGTAGTATGCAGGGATTATTTGTGGGTTTCTACTGCTCCTGAGGTGTGAACAGGGGAACAATGGGGGTGATTACAGCCTGAGCCTGAGGTGTGAACACTGCAGGGGGTGAACAATGCAGAGATTAAAAGGTGTGAACAACACAGGGGATTACATATTTAAACAATACAGCCTGATTACAGCCTGAATCTGAGGTGAGAACCATGCAGGGAGGGCAGTTAATCACAGTACTGATACCATTTAAAGTTTACACAAGAGTAAGCCATCAAAGCAGCCAGACAGGTGGGGGGGCCACACAGAGGGGGGCCGCCAGTTGGACAGCACTGCTGTAGAATAAGTCTTACTTGATAATAACCTTTCCTTGTCCTTTAATGGGACTGCACTTGGCAAATCCATAATGGAGAAGGATCTTGGAGTCCTTGTAGATAATAAACTTGGCTGTAGGAAGCAATACCAGGCAACAGCTCCATGGGCAAACAAAGATTTTAGCTGTATTAAAAGGGACATAGATTCACGGGAGGAAGGGGTTATTCTTCCACTTTACAGAGCACTGGTAAGGCCCCATCTAGAATATGTTGTGCAGTTTTAGTCTCCAGTGTTTAAATGGGACATTAGTGAGTTAGAGAGGGTCAAGAGAAGTGCAACTAAGACAAACAATTTTGTATTCCACACAGGCTGAGAAACCGAACAATATGTCACACAGGGAAAAGAGATTAAGTACTCCTGACAGGTGCATTTTTTTTTAAGAGGATAAGTCCTGATCTGGGGTTGGAAGTAAGCAACTAGAATTACTGGGTGGGGGGGGGGGGGGGGGTGGAACTGTGATTTTACCCTCCTTGTCCTTTAATAGAATTTGAAATTTAAAGCAGAAAGATATTGCAAGGTAACACATTTTATGGCAAAGTGCCACACCCCTTTCCCAAAATGGTTCTGCCAATGGAAGTTGCCTCTGCTGGCAACTTCTAGTTCCTGGCCTGCTGACGTTAAATGAAGGATAATATTTTGACCTCTAAAATACCACTTGCGTCTTAGATTTTAAATTAATGAAGGAAATATTAATTTAAAATCTACAAGCAAAAGCAGACGCACACATGATTTACAAACTTCAAGTATTGCAATCAGTGTTGTAAAGCAGCGATCAAGTAGGAGTATTAGGAAGGCACAGTGCCGGGTTTAAACTGAACTGATGTATGCCACCAGGTCTTAGTGACTTTTTTCACATTAACATTGCGTAAACATTGAAGTACCATATCCTGAGCCAGACATTGACTTGTTACAAGTGAGGCATCTACACCCCTACCAAGTAGATCTTGAAAATCCGACTCCTTTAATTCTCAGTTACCAAACTGAAATAACTTGCCCATCACAGACTTAAAATGTATTTGCCTATAATTGCCAGGATGAGATCCTAATCCCTTTTTAATTTTTGGAAGGAAGCCAGCTTTCACCATAGATACCATAACTGATGAAAAAATTCAGAAAAAGTGGCCTAGCTGTAACTGAACTAATAAATACTCAAGTAAATACTCAAATAAATACTGAAGGTAGTATTCCGTCGGTTAACACTGAGTAATGTTTAGGTGTTATACAGTGTCGGACTAAAGCGCCAAAGGCCCACCAGAAAATTTAATATCAAAGGTCCACTAGCTGGAGCCCTAAAACTTTATTTTTGTGCTGACAAAACCTTTGGTATTACAATGTTTAGTGATTGTTCTAAGGTAACTAATTACCAAAAAGGAACTGTTCTTTGTCCATTAGATGTTAGTTAATGAAAGTCTGTGGGAAACATTTCATGAGATATAAGATATTACAGAAACCAGAGTGGCTGCTTCCAAAAGGACACATTCAAGATTATTGCTAGTACAAATAAGTGGATACACAAAGACTGCAGCAGACAGCACAAAACAGACAGACAGTCTGCAGGCAGAACCTCTCCATGCACTTTACAATCCAGATTGTATGGTGATTCCTTCTGAGAAACTCCCTCTCTAGACCCTTTATAATTAACAGCTGTCATGGTTTCTCCTGGATATCTGTGGCTATAAATTTGGCCTCGGTCATTTTTCTGACCCCATTACAGACTCAACAAACTCTTCTCTAATTTTCTCACTGCTGGCAATAGACACACAAGCAGACCCTGGGAAAGAGTTAACTGGTTTATGAACTTGTTTCCATTCAATTTCCTAGCTCCTCATTATATGAGAAATTGTGAAAACGGTAATCTGCCAACCCAACATGCTGAACATTTTGGTATGTATGAAGCAAGGATACAGATTGTTGGGAGGGGCTGGAAAAGACTCACATCAGTACTAAAGAGGAAGAGAATAAACTGGAAAGGCGATTACTTCCTAAGCACTTATCATAAAGATATTACCTGTATTACACTATGCTAGGGAGGAAATTAGAGTTTTGGAGGGTAATGCTCATCTAAAAAAATTTGTGTATGACTTTTAGAGAACTGGGCTGAAGTTTCCATCAGCTACAGGCTCTCTGACAACGATGATGGTGCAGCTATATTGTATACTTGGAGCAATTTTTAAAAATTAATAAAGGGTGCTCTTTAAAAAAAAAAAATTTTTCATTTACTTTAACGTTCTATTAAAACAATCATTAAGTGTATCTTTTTAAATTAAAACAGATCTTGCCAGACTAATTTAGTTGCCTTTTATGAGGAGGTTAGCAGGAACCTCAATGCTGGAAGGGCAGTGGATGTCCTCTACTTATAAATGGAACATTTTTTAATTGGGCCAGTGTTGTTAGAGGAGTACTGCAGGGGTCAGTCCTTGGTCTTTTGCTTTTTAACTTGTATATTAATGATCTGCAGGTGGGCATAGAAAGTTATTTCTATTTTTGCTGATGATTCTAAATTGTGCAAAACTACAAGTTCAATGCAGGATGCTGTCACTTTGCAGAGCAATTTGACAAAATTGGAAAACTGGGCAGCAAAATGGAAAATGAGGTGTAATGTTGACAAGTGTAAAGTTATGCACTTTGGTAGAAATAATGTAAAAACAAATTATACACTAAATTGTAGTCTGTTGGGGGTATCCTTACTTGAAAATCTGGGGATTTTTGTTTTTAACACGTTGTCTAATTCCAGGCAGTGTCATTCTGTGGCTACTAAAGCAAAAAAACTGCTGTCTTGTCTTTTAAAAAGGGCATTGACTCAAGGGATGAAAACATAGTTTTGCCTCTTTATAGGACTCTGGTAAGGCCTCACCTTGAGTATGCAGTGCAGTCTTGGGCTCCAGTCCTTAAGGAGGATATTAATGAACTGGAGAGAGTGCAGAGATGTCTAACTACTGGTAAAGGGGATGGAAGGTTGAAACTATGAGGTTTGACTTTCAAGGGGACACAATTGCTTTCTACAAGTACATTAGAGGGGATCATAGACAGATAGGGGATGTTATTTTTTTCCTTAAAGGGTAGGTGGTTTTTCACAGTGAGGTTGTGGAATGCCGTTCTGAGTGATGTTGTGATAGCAGATTCTGTTAATGCCTTTATACGCGGCTATTGTGATACTAAAATCTACAGTTACTATTGATGTTGGTATATATGGTTTATTTATGTGAGTGTATAAATAGGTAAGTATAGGTTTGTGTGTGCTGGGTTTACTTGGAAGGGATGAACTTGATGGACTCTGGTTTTTTTCAACCCTATGTAACTATAAATGCAAAATGCTTGGCCAGTAAATGGGCAAGCTTTAGGTAATGGGGCTGTATGATATCTGATTACTTAAACATAATTAACATGATTAATAAATTATACATATAGAAGGCAATAGAATCAGGGTAAATATAACAATAGTTTGCCTGTGCGTTAGGACTTGCAAATCCAGTATGAAGAAAGAAAATATAATAAGACTGTAAATGCCTTTTTTTCAGTTGCTTTCCATTCTTTTTAGTTTTGACCATTTTTTAGTTTTGACCATTTCTGAAGCACATCTGTGGGGGTGGCAGGGGTAACTGACAACTTTTTTTGATATATCAAATGAGTTGATATTAGGGATTCACCGAACCCATTTTTTGGTCGAATCCTAATTAACATATGGTGATTCAGTTCAGAGGGGGTCAAAAAAAAATTTCCCCTGACCATTTAACCCTTTCTGAATTCTAATTAACATATGCTATTTTATGCTAATTAGGATTTGGTTCAGCCGGGACTGCAGATTCAGCTGAAGCCAAATTTTAAACAAAAAAAAAGCCTGGATTCGGCCCAAAACCCGAACCGAATCCAGGATTTGGTGCATCCCTAGTTGATATATCTTTTATTTTTAGTACTGCTGAATTTCATTAAGTTCAGTTGACAGCACAAATTGCTGAGAAATATATTAACTAATGAAGCAAATTGTAACAGTTAAAGGACTAGAAACCCCTAAATTTTTAATTAACTAAATCTGCACAATTAGTACAGAAGGGCTTTCAGATGGGGGTATATAATGAAGAAATCAAACTAGCACTTGTTCCAGAATACCCCGTAATGCCAGTATTCTATCACCTACCTAAAGTGCATAAAGGGTTAATCCTATCTAAAGGACGGTCAATCGTCTCTGGTATAATTTCAATGAATGAGAAACTATCAGAACTAATTGATATGTATTTACAACCTCTTGTATTAAGACTTACATCATATTTGAGAGATACGAAACATGTGATACAGATATTTAAGGATTTTAAGTGGAGATCTGACTACGTCTGGGCAACAGCCGACGTAACCAGTCTCTACTCTTGTATACCCCATAGAAAGGGTTTGCGTGCTATAGCATATCATCTAGACAAATATAGCGACTATCAAATTGGCACAAAATTATTTATTTTGGAAGCAATTGAATATTTATTGCATCACAATATTTTTCAATTTGATGGCATCTACTACCTTCAGAGGTGTGGGACCTCAATGGGTGCAAAATTCGCACCCACATACGCCAACCTCTACATGGGTTGGTGGGAGGAGAACCACATCTATGAGGGTAGCGATGCCTACACTGAATCTATTATTGTCTATAGACGTTATATAGACGATCTTATATTTGTGTGGAAAGGTGAGGGATCTACTTTTAACTGCTTTTGAGAAAGCCTTAAAGGAGAAGGAAAGGCTAAGTCACTTGGGGGTGCCAAAATGTTAGGCACCCCCAAGTGACTTAGAGCGCCTACCTTGTACCCCGGGCTGGTGCCCCTGTACGGAGGGAACAGCACCAGCCCGGGGCACCTATAGACACCGCTTCCTCCTTCCTTTGCGCGCTGCCGGCGAAATCCGCCGGCCGGCGCATGCGAGGAGGGAGGAGGAAGCGCCGGCAGCTACCCCGGGCTGGTGCTGTTCCCTCCGTACAGGGGCACCAGCCCGGGGTACAAGGTAGGCGCTCTAAGTCACTTGGGGGTGCCTAACATTTTGGCACCCCCAAGTGACTTAGCCTTTCCTTCTCCTTTAATCACAATGATTTAAATCTTAATTTCACGGGTCACTCTAATGAGACATGTATTTCTTTTTTAGATTTAACACTATCACATGTAGAATCAAAAGTGGTCACTACTATTTTTAAGAAAGAATGCACCGGCAACACGCTGTTACACGCAGTCTCTTGTCATCCAAAGCACATATTTAAAGGCATTCCCACAGGACAATTTTGTAGACTAAAACACAAAATCTCAGAATCTCAGCGCAGAATCTGAGCTACAATTGGATTAAGAAAACAATTTTTGGGGAGAGGTTACTCTAAAAACTTTGCAAACAGTGCCTTTAATAAAGCACTGGACAGGAATAGAGAGGATCTACTCAACAGCAAAATAACAAGAAAGGATAAAAATAAAAATACAGTTTTATTCATTACTCCATACAGTAGCCAATTTAATTCGATAAAACATATTATCAAGAAACATCTCCCAATTTTGTACAATGATCTAAAGTTGCGGCATGTTTTGGGAGATGGATGTGAATTTGTAAGTAGGCGAGCGCCCACTCTGGGCAATATTTTGTTACCAAGCGAATTTAAAAGAGATAAATGTATGTATAAATAAAGTTATACATAAATCAGACCGTAACTTGCTACAAGTAAAAGGAATGTATCAGTGCGGAATGTTTCACCAGCACAAGAACAGGGAAAAGTTATAAAATAAATAGTTACATTAATTGTAACAGAACAGCATCAGTATACTTATTAACTTGCATGAGCTGTAACATCCAATATGTGGGATGTACAGCTCGACCTTTAAAAAATCGTATACGAGAACATATATAAATCAGGTTAATTCCCGAAGTGAGGCAACAACAGTTGCACAACACTTCACATGTTGTAATGGGGGAAATGTATCGATCCTACGAGTTCAGGGCATCGATAAGGTGACTATACAGAATAGAAGAGGTGACAAACTAAAAAAAACTTTTAAAACCTGAAGCCAAATGGATTTTTTTTCTTAATACACAGGAACCACAAAGACTTAATGTGAAATGGGACCTGAGTTGTCATGTATAATAATGTTGGAAAACCTTTTCTCTCTACTCTGTTTTGAGTTTTTTTTTTTTCTTAAAGGGGATGGCATTTTGATATTTACATATTTATTTAATTTTTTTTCCCTTTCTCTGATAGCCTGTTAATTTCTTCAAAGGGATGGGATTTATTATTTGTTTTTTTTTTTTCTTTTTGTGACAGCCTGTTAATCTCACATATTAATCATGGCATATATGTATGCCAATATTAACATATTAACAACATATTAATCATTAAACTTGTAATAGATATCAGGATAAACTGGCTGAACTAATAGATGCTTACACTGTTTGTATTAATGGATGCTTATACTGGTTTCACTGCTTTATTTGTTATATGCATATTTGTTTCAAATTTCATAAGGAACTGACATCATGAATGATGCTACTTGTGCATGCCTTTTAAACCCTGAATTGTTTGTTATTCCATGTACCTATGAATACGTGAGCAGTCACACGAAACATGTTAGGTTTTTATCCGCTGTCCTGGAGCCCGACGAGTGCATGCTGTTTTGTGCTGGCTATTGAAATCTACACATATGCTGTTAAAATTAAAGGTTGACCATACTGCCCCATGTCTTCTGGAATCACTCCACCCAAATATAAACTTACGAAATACATTTCCTAGCTGAGCAGAAGGTGGGTGCTTATTTAGAGCAATGGTTAATACTGTAACCAGTAAAATAGGCTTAACTTACTTCTTCTAGGTCCATTTCTTCAGGGCTCCCCAAGGGGTTTAAGAAATGATCACGAGATTTTTTCAAAGGCACAACTACAATGTAATAGATCCTATAATAATAGATTAGGGACAATAATATTAAATACAATTCTACAGAAGATTCAGAGTATCATTATGCCTAAATTCTCTTACCTTGCAAATCTATTTATGTATATTCACTTTTATCTTACCTGACTGGCTCAGATGTCTCTACTTCTGGAAGCAGAACCGTGATACTACCATCTGGATCAGGTTTTCTGGTTACCATGGGTTTTTGACCCAACATATTAGGGGCAGTGCGAGCAGCAACAGTTTGCTGAAGACCACCCATAGCATTGCCACGATTGGTAAGGATAAAGTTATAATATGTTTTGGGTCTGAGGCTGGTAATTAATTTCTTTGTGGTTCTTCCATCAACCTCCACCGCATGCATATTGTATTGAATCTAAATTAAAAAAAAAAAAAAAAAAGGATTAGAAGGAACATGTAAAAAAAAAATGCATATGGAAACAAAGCAGATTTATTATGTTGGGTTGAAAAACCCCAACATGGTGCCCACTGTTTGTCACTGGGTAACTGCAGTTCCAGGTTAGAAAAAGTGGGCGGAGCCACCAACTGCCAATCAGATGTCACACGTTGACTTTCAGTGGGGACATTTAAATTGCTGCTAGGGTCCCCCAAACTTTGCACAGTGGTTTTTACTATATAACTGAGGTCCAAGGTTAAAAAAAAGTGGGTGAAGCTAACAACAGATCAGATTTCATTCAGTGACTTCACTTTTTTCAACCCAAAATAAAAGTTTGTTCTCAAACTTCCCTTTCTAGTTTATTCCTGTAATTTTCTTTTAACAAACAGTAAAATGGGAAATTCCAAGCACACCTTTATAACAAAATTAGTTACTCAGTTGGTCAATTGCTTACCCATAGAAAATCCAAGCTAATAGAGCCTGAACTCGGGTAGGAGAGTTTTTTTATTTTTTTTGGAAAAACTATTGTTTCCCTCTAATGAAGTGCATGCTATATTTGCCCACACCTCTCGTAGAGAAAACACTTTTTCGATGACAGGTGTCCATTAAAGGAATGTTCAGTGTAAACTTAAACCTGGGTAAATAGATGTTTTCAATATAGTTAGCCAAGAACGTAATTTATAAAGGCTGGGGTACACGTGTCTAACCAGCCACTTGAAGAAAAGCCAAATAGGACATAATTGTTCAGTTAGTATCAAAATCAACAGAACAGTTATGTTATGTTATAACAATATTGAAAACATTGTCATATTTTGCATAGGCTATATTTTTATCCATTTTTACTTTTACACTGTTCTTTAAACTGAGATTTGGGGATGTAGATCAGAGATTTTCCTGCCAATTTATGTTACCCAACAATACTCTAATATAATCCCTCTGGAGATGTTTTTAATAGCATAATACCACTAATATATGGAAATGCCCCATTACTATATAGTTGATAATATGGCTCTACTCATTTAACATTCACTGCACTAGTCTGCTGTACCTACAATGTTTCATAAACATTTATCTTACCTCTAAGCCAGCTTTATTCATAAATACATCCTGACGCATTTCATCATGTGCATACACACGCAGTCATAGTACTACGTGTGTACACATGAAATGCGGCAGGATGTATTTATGAATAAAGCTGTTTAAATTAAATTGTTTAAAATTGTAACTGGTAGCCAACAAGTTATATATATATATATATATATATATATATATATATATATATATATATATATATATATACACAAGGAAGAGTGGAGCACACCCAACAAAGGCTCAAATGCCTTGGGTGCTGGCAAAATGAGGAAATATAAGGACAGAGAGCCGCACGCACAAGGACTTAGTGATTAGTGAAAAAATTTATTTAAAAAAATCCAACGTTTCGAGTACTGACTGTACTCTTCTTCAGGGACAAACCAGGTACAGTCAGTACTCAAAACGTTGGATTTTTTTAAATAAATTTTTTCACTAATCACTAAGTCCTTGTGCGTGCGGCTCTCTGTCCTTATATATATATATATATATATATATATATATATATATATATATTGTGTGCAGAGAATCGGCACTCACCGCATCAAAGGCACTCGCTGGGTGCTGACCAAAAAATACAAAATGCGTGTATAGAGAGCACCCACACCATTATAGTGTATAAAAAGTCCATTTATTTAGTCACCGCATCAATGCGTCATCCGTATATTTTATATATATATATATATATATATATATATATATATATATATATGAACAGAGAGCCGCACACACAAGGACTTAACGATAAAGTGAAAACATTTTTATTCAAAAAAAATCCAACGTTTCGAGTACTAACTGTACTCTTCCTCAGGGACAAAGGGTACAGTTAGTACTCGAAACGTTGGATTTTTTTTTAATAAAAAAAAATCCTTGTGTGTGCGGCTCTCTGTTCATATATTGCCTCATTTTAGCCAGCACCCAGGGCATTTGAACTTTTATAGGGTGTGCTCCACTCTTCCTTGTATATATATATTATATACACACACATACTAATACGGTGTTTGACCCCCTTTCGCCTTCAGAACTGCCTTAATTCTATGTGGCATTGATTCAACAAGGTGCTGAAAGCATTCTTTAGAAATGTTGGCCCATATTGATAGGATAGCATCTTGCAGTTGATGGAGATTTGTGGGATGCACATCCAGGACACGAAGCTCCCGTTCCACCACATCCCAAAGATGCTCTATTGGGTTGAGATCTGGTGACTGTGGGGGCCATTTTAGTACAGTGAACTCATTATCATGTTCAAGAAACCAATTTGAAATTATTCGAGCTTTGTGACATGGTGCATTATCCTGCTGAAAGTAGCCATCAGAGGATGGGTACATGGTGGTCATAAAGGGATGGACATGGTCAGAAACAATGCTCTGGTAGGCTGTGGCATTTAAACGATGCCCAATTGGCACTAAGGGGCCTGAAGTGTGCCAAGAAAACATCCCCCACACCATTACACCACCACCACCAGCCTGCACAGTGGTAACAAGGCATGATGGATCCATGTTCTCATTCTGTTTACGCCAAATTCTGACTCTACCATTTGAATGTCTCAACAGAAATTGAGACTCATCAGACCAGGCAACATTTTTCCAGTCTTCAACTGTCCAATCTCACTACTAATACCGGCCCGTCTGGCACCAACAACCATGCCACGCTCAAAATTGCTTAAATCACCTTTCTTTCCCATTCTGACATTCAGTTTAGAGTTCAGGAGACTGTCTTGACCAGGACCACACCCCTAAAATGCATTGAAGCAACTGCCATGTGAGAAATTGAACAGGTGTTCCTAATAATCCTTTTGGTGAGTGTATTTATATAGGCTGTTTTAAACTAAGATAGGTTGGAAACCTCCTTTTGGTATAGCAGGTGCAAATTTGCCCTGCATTTCTAAATGACCCCCACAGTGCACACTTCTGTTAGAACACTTTTTTGAGTTAGTCCAGATACAGGGGTATATCAAAATTATCCTATTATTTACTATATTTTACATAGTTACATGTGACATGCGACAAGATGGAGCAGAGCAGTACTTTGAATCACCAGAGAAGATGACAGAGGGCCGAGAATACAATATTAAACTAAATTATTAACATAGAAACCTATGCTCTTTTCTTTCTTTCTTCCTTCTCTCCTCATACAAATAGGATATAGTGTCCTCTCTTATTCTCATTTCTCCTTTAACTCCCTATGAGATTCTCCTCTTTTCACCATAATTTTTTTTATCGACTCTTGATTCACTATCGCAATAGCTTAATAAACACAGTAAAATTCGGTTAAAATAAGACCAAAGCCCCTCAAGTTCAACCCCTCCAAACAAACCCCAGTGCACATATATACACACACTTATAGTAGCCTATCTTTACACTTACATATAAAAACTATATGTAGCAATATCTATACTAACTGCAGATTTTACTATCACAATAGTTTTTGATATTATGCTTCTTCAACATAACATCCAAACCACTCTATAAAGGCACTAATAGTATCCATCACAATATCACCTGGCAGGGCTTTCTACAACCTCGCGACTGCATGCTAAAGATCAGGCCTCACCAGAAAAATTATGTTTGCACCCTATACGTTAGTGCCCCTTTTTAATGGAAAGAAGTCCTTTATTTGCTGTAGTAGCCTGGAATTAAGGCCCCCATACACGGGCCGACTATAGCTGCTGATATGGGTCCCTTGTACCGATTCGGCAGCTAATCGGCCCGTGTATGGGCAGAACAGAGCGGCCTGGCCGACCAATATCTGACCTGAAATTGGCCAGACATCGATCGCGCAGGTTAGAAAATCCAGTCGGATCGGGGACCGCATCGGCTCGTTGATGCGGTCCCCGAACCGACTGCCCAAGGCCGCAAATGTAATCCGATCGTTTGGCCTCAGGGCCAAACGATCGGACTATTTTTTTTTAAAGCAACTTCCTACCTGATATCGCCCACCCGTAGGTGGGGATATCGGGTAAAGATCCGCTCGCTTGGCGACATCGCCAAGCGAGCGGATCTTATAGTGTATGGGCACCTTTAGACTACTTGTTATCTACATAAATCCCCAGATCCTTCTCAATTAACACACTACCATTCAGTGTGTAACTCACATTAAATTAGTTTGACTAGATATGTTATGCTGGTACAAACACAGAGTATTGTACAGGTATGGGATCCCTTATCCGGAAACCTGATATCCAGAAAGCTCCGAATTACGGAAAGCTTGTCTGCCATAGACCCCATTTTAATCAAATAATTCAGATTTTTAAAATTGATTTCCTTTTTCTCTGTAAAAATAAAACAGTAGCTTGTATTTGATCCCAACTAAGATATAATTAAACCTTACTGGATGTAAAATAATCCCATTGGGTTTAATCAATGTTTTATTAATTTCTTAGTAGACTTAAGGTATGAAGATCCAAATTACGGAAACACCCCTAATCCAGAATACCCTTGGACCCAAGCATTCTGGATAATAGGTCCCATACCTGTAATTTGCAATTAAGTCAAATATATTATCCCTTATAACATCTTTCAAGAGCTTTCCTTCCACTGATGTCAGACTAACAGTATTATTATTACTATTGCAAATGGGGGAAGTTTCACAACAAGGTCAGGTTGTTATTATGGGGGACTTTAATTATTCTGACATTGATTGGAGTAATGGGGTTGCTAAGTCTAAATATGTTAAATGACAACATTTTATTTCAGACGGTTCAAGAAACTACTAAGAATGACTCCATTTTGGATCTGGTAATATCTAATAATACTGAACTCATGTATGTGGGTGAGCATTTAGGGACCAGTGATCACAACATGGTCTCCTTTGAGATAATGCTGCAGAGACAGCTCTGTAAAGGATTAACTAAAACACTCAATGTTAGACATGCAAACTTTGCCAGTATAAGGTCATCTCTGCAATGTGTCAACTGGGAAAGGCTTTTCATAGGGTTAGACACAGAAGGAAAATGGAACATCTTTAAAACATTGCTTTGCAAGTATACTAATAAGTATATTCCCCTTGTAAGCAAGGGGAAAGGAGAGGCATCGAAAAACAAAACCTTTATGGTTGAATGAAAGTGTTAGTGTTGAGGTTGGTAAGAAAAAAGCATTCAAGTTAGCTGGGACAGCGGAAACTTTCATTGGGTACAAGGAAAGAAAATAAAGCATGCAAAAAAGCTATCAGGCAAGCTAAAATAGAGATGGAAAGGGGTATTGCAGCAAGGAGTAAAAATAATCCAAAATAATTTTTTAATTATGTGAATAGTAAAAAAAATGAAGCAAAAAAAACATACCCCCCTTATTATCACAGGGGGTATGTTGCTTAATGAGAACAACATCATCTGAGGAGCCAGCTAAAGAAGGCTTCCCTTTTATTATGTCCAGTTTTAGTAATATAGCTACTGACGCATGGGTCACTCGGGAGGAAATTCTAAAGAGATTTGAACATGTAAAGGTAAACAAAGGACCAGATGGGATTCACCCCAGTGCATTAAATGAGCGTAGCGCTGTGATAGCCAAGCCTCTTCACTTAAAGGAGAATGCAAGTCAAAATTTAAAAAGCATACTGCCCAATAGTCCTCCTATTGTTTAGTAAAAACTGCACACTTTTGGCTCACCTAATCAAATATTTACTCAGTCACACTTACTTCACATTTTCTAGAACAGGCAGCCATCTCTAAAAAGGTATTCTCCCTTCCTTTCCCTCCTTGCTTCATACTGCACATGTGTTTCATTCCCTCCCCCACCTCCTCTCTGCCAGATCCGCTTCTGATTGGCTGGTGGGCATGTGTAGCTCAGAACAGCAGAAAGGATCAAGTTACACACATGCTCAGAGAATAGGAAGGCTGCTGCTGGCAGCCTACAGGAAGGGAAGAGGGATTTCAGTGATGTCACTGTAGTCTTCACACTGCTGTAGGCTGCCAGCACCATATCTCAGAGAAGCAAGCAGGGATCTGGGAATTTAGATATGCAGTAAGTTCTTAAAAAGAATGCCTTTAGACTTACTTTTAATTTATATTAACCTTTCATTGTCCTTTAAAGGAGAAGGAAAGGCTAAGTCACTTGGGAGGTGCTAAAATGTTAAGCACCCCCAAGTGAAGTTAATCGCTTACCTCGTACCCCGGGCTGGTGCCCCTGTTAGGAGAAAACAGCACCAGCCCGGGGTACCTGGAGTGATGCGCTTCCTCCTTTCGCCTTCGTTTCGCTAAGACTAACACAATACTGCATGCGCAGTAGAGTGAAAAGCCAACTTCTCTGTTAAAATACGGCTTTTCACTCTACTGCGCATGCGCACACTCACAAAGCAGGAAGAAGGAAGCGCTGCAGCTACCCTGGGCTGGTGCTGTTCTCTCCGTACAAGGTATGCGATTCAAGTCACTTAGGGGTGCCTAACATTTTGGCACCCCCAAGTGACTTTGCCTTTCCTTCTCCTTTAACTTTTTAGGATTCATTAAGGTCTGGCATGGTGCCAAGAGACTGGCGAAATGCTAATGTGTTGCTGTTATTTAAAAAGGGATCCCGTTCTCAGCCTGAAAACTATAGGCCTGTTAGTTTGACATCAGTAGTAGGAAAGCTTTTGGAAGGGGTAATAAGGGATAGGGTGCTTGAATACATTGCAGTTCACAATACTATAAGTTTGTGCCAGCATGGTTTTATGTGTAACAGATCGTGCCTGACTAGTTTAGTTAACTTTTATGAGGAGGTGAGCAGGAACCTTGATGTTGGAATGGCAGTTGACATCATCTACTTGGACTTTGCAAAAGTGTACCTCACAGAAGTTTAATGATCAAATTGAGGAATATTGGCCTAGAACATAATATTTGTAATTGGACAGAGAACTGGCTGAAGGATATATTACAAAGATTGGTGGTAAATGGAACATTTTCTAATTGGACCAGTGTTGTTAGTGGAGTACCGCAGGGGTCTGTCCTTGGTCTTTGCTTTTTAACTTGTTTATTAATGACCTGGAGGTGGGCATAAAAAATAGTTATTTTTGCTGACTACACTAAATTGTGCAAAACTATAAGTTCCATACAGGATGCTGACGCTTTATAAGCGATTTGACAAAACTGGAAAACGGGGCAGCAAACTGGAAAATGAGGTTCAATGCGGACAAGTGCAAAGTTATGCACTTTGGTAGAAATAACATAAACACGAGCTATCTACTAAATGGTAGTTTGTTGGGGGTATCCTTGATGGAGAAGGATCTGGGTGTTTTTGTAGATAATAAGTTGTCCTGGCAATGTCATTTGGTGGCTACTAAAGCTAATAAAGTGCCGTCTTGTATAAAAAAGGGCACTGACTCAAGGGATGAAAACATAATTTTGCCTCTTTATAGGTCCCTGGTAAGGCCTCACCTTGAGTATGCAGTTCAGTTTTGGGCTCCAGTCCTAAACTGGTAAAGGGAATGGAAGATTTAAGCTATGAGGTTAGACTGTTGAGTTTGTGGTTGTTTTCTCTGAAAAGAGGCGCTGGCGAGGGGACATGATTAATCTGTACAAATATATTAGAGGGGATTATAGGCAGATAAGTGATGTTCTTTTTTCCCATAAAAACAATCAACGCACCAGAGGCCACCGCTTTAGAACAGAGGAACAGAGCTTCCATTTGAAGCAGCGTAGGTGATTTTTCACGGTGAGAACAGTGAGGATGTGGAATGCCCTTCCTAGTGATGTGGTAATGGCAGATTCTGTTAATGCCTTTAAGAGGGTACTGGATGAGTTCTTGAACAAGCATAATATCCACAGCTATTGTGATACTAATATCTACAGTTAGTAATAATGTTTGTATATATAGTTATGTATGTGTTGGTATAGATTGGTAAGTATAGGATGTGTGTGCTGGGTTTACTTGTAAGGGTTGAACTTGATGGACTCTGGTCTTTTTTCTACCCTATGTAACTATGTACTATCCTGACAAAAGGATCCCTTTTTGAACAGCAGCACCACTTTCGCCAGTCTCTCTGCACCATGCCAGACCTCAGTGAATCCTGAAAAATTAAATAAAGAGGTTTGGCACTACGCTAAGCTTCTTTAGTACCCCAGGATGAATACCATCTGGTCCCAGGCCTTTGGTTACCTATTATATTATATACAGGTCCTTCTCAAAAAATTAGCATATTGTGTTAAAGTTCATTATTTTCTGTAATGTACTGATAAACATTAGACCTTCATATATTTTAGATTCATCACACACAACTGAAGTAGTTCAAGCCTTTTAGTGTTTTAATATTGATGACTTTGGCATACAGCTCATGAAAACCCAAAACTCCTATCTCAAAAAATTAGCATATTTCATCCGACCAATAAAAGAAAAGTGTTTTTAAAACAAAAAAGTCAACCTTCAAATAATTATGTTCAGTTATGCACTCAATACTTGGTCGGGAATCCTTTTGCAGAAATGACTGCTTCAATGCGGCGTGGCATGGAGGCAATCAGCCTGTGGCACTGCTCAGGTGTTATGGAGGCCCAGGATGCTTCGATAGCGGCCTTAAGCTCATCCAGAGTGTTGGGTCTTGTGTGTCTCAACTTCCTCTTCACAATATCCCACAGATTCTCTATGGGGTTCAGGTCAGGAGTTGGCAGGCCAATTGAGCACAGTAATACCATGGTCAGTAAACCATTTACCAGTGGTTTTGGCACTGTGAGCAGGTGCCAGGTCGTGCTGAAAAATGAAATCTTCATCTCCATAAAGCTTTTCAGCAGATGGAAGCATGAAGTGCTCCAAAATCTCCTGATAGCTAGCTGCATTGACCCTGCCCTTGATAAAACACAGTGGACCAACACCAGCAGCTGACATGGCACCCCAGACCATCACTGACTGTGGGTACTTGACACTGGACTTCAGGCATTTTGGCATTTCCCTCTCCCCAGTCTTCCTCCAGACTCTGGCACCTTGATTTCCGAATGACATGCAAAAGTTGCTTTCATCCGAAAAAAGTACTTTGGACCACTGAGCAACAGTCCAGTGCTGCTTCTCTGTAGCCCAGGTCAGGCGCTTCTGCCGCTGTTTCTGGTTCAAAAGTGGCTTGACCTGGGGAATGCGGCACCTGTAGCCCATTTCCTGCACACGCCTGTACACGGTGGCTCTGGATGTTTCTACTCCAGACTCAATCCACTGGTTCCGCAGGTCCCCCAAGGTCTGGAATCGGTCCTTCTCCACAATCTTCCTCAAGGTCCGGTCACCTCTTCTTGTTGAAATTTCTTTCTGTGTCTTACCCTCTTGCTTGAGGGTATCAATGATGGCCTTCTGGACAGCAGTCAGGTCGGCAGTCTTACCCATGATTGCGGTTTTGAGTAATGAACCAGGCTGGGAGTTTTTAAAAGCCTCAGGAATCTTTTGCAGGTGTTTATAGAGTTAATTGGTTGATTCAGATAATTAAGTTAATAGCTCGTTTCGAGAACCTTTTCATGATATGCAAATTTTTTGAGGTAGGAGTTTTGGGTTTTCATGACCTGTATGCCAAAATCATCAATATTAAAACACTAAAAAGCTTGAACTACTTCAGTTGTGTGTGATGAATCTAAAATATATGAAGGTCTAATGTTTATCAGTACATTACAGAAAATAATGAACTTTAACACAATATGCTAATTTTTTGAGAAGGACCTGTATATTATATTTTATACGTCTCTCTTGAATTTACTCCTAAGTGACCCATAATTCAGCAAAGGTATAGGACCCTGTTATTCAGAATGCTTGGGGCCAGGTGCTTTCTGAATAAGGGATCTTTCCATAATCTGGATCTTCATGCCTTAGGTCTACTAAAAAAATCATTCAAACGTCATTTAAACCCAATAGGATTGTTTTGCCTCCAATAAGGAGTCATTATACTGTATCTTAGTTAGGATCAAGTACAAGGTACTGTTTTATTACTATAGAGAAAAAGGAAATCATTTTTAAAAATTAGAATTATTTTCTTATAATGGAGTCTATGGGAGAAGGCCTTTCCGTAATTCAGAACTTTCTGCATAACGTGTTTCCGGATAAGGGATCTGGAAGTTGTTGTTTTATGCAATTTAGTTTTATAGAGACCTACATTATTTGGGGGTATAATTTTCCATTAGAAGGAAGCCTTTATTTACTTGTTCCTCAATTGTGTAGACAAATGAATAATAACAGTTCAGAATGTGAAAAGTCTTTGCAAGTTAATATATCACAGAGATGCCCTTAGACTGTCAAAGTTTGCATGTCTAAAATTTGCATTTTAGTTACTCCCTTATAGAGTTATCTCTGCAACATAATCTCAAAGGTGACTATGTTATGAACCACTATTCTCTAAATGCTCATCCATGCGAATGCTTGGTTCAGCAATATTACTTATACAAGGTGCAAAAGAGAATCTTTTCTAGTCATTTTCTAGTCATTCAAGTCATTGAGCTAGCTGAAATAAAGTTGTCATTTAACATATTTACAAACCTGCTAGCTTTTTCTTACTTGGCCACCCCATTAATTCTTTTAATTCCTCTACAAAGTTTGCAACCATTTAAATTCAAACACAGGCAGAATATGCCAGGCAGAGTATGGCACACACGCAGCATAGGGCAGGCAGAGAATCGCCATACTCTGCCTGCCCTTTGCTGCCTGTGTGTGCCATACTCTGCCTGCACTATCTTGCCTGTGTGTGCCATACTCTGCCTGCCCTATGCTACCTGTGTGTCCCATACTCTGCCTGCCCTATGCTGCCCGGCTGTGTCATGGCACACACAGGCAGTATCGGGCCAGCAAAATATGGCCCACACAGGCAGCATACAGTGACACAATGCTGTCTGAGTGTGACCAGGTGAACAATGTGGGGGCTTACAGTCTGAGCCTGATGTGTGAACAATGCAGGGGTTGAACAATGCAGGGATTAAAACGTGTAAACAGTGCAGAAGATTATATGTATATACAATACAGGGGCTTAACCCTTTCACTGCCAGCCGTTTTGAAACTTCAACTGCCAGACAGTTTGTGAACATTTCGCACGGTTTCACTTTAGGGGCCTTTCCCCGGGGGTGGGAATTTTAGTTTACCCAGGAAAACAATATATTGTTTTTTTCAGGACAAACCAAGCTTTCAAAATTTGGTAGAATTTTGGTGTAATTCCAATTCTGTAACAAGATATAGACTTTTAAATGTCTAAAAAATATAAAAAAATCATATTTTCCATAATATAAACACACATACCAGAAACAAAAATTATTTTATGCACGAATATACAACTGATTTGGAAAGTCCCATGTCTCCTGAACGTGCCAATACCAAATATATATAGTTTTATGGAGATTTCTCACTTGTATAGGTCAAAAACTCCCAGCAGTACACTACCAAATTTCCAAAGCACTGCTTCAGAAAGCTGCATACTTTAGATTTTAAGGCCAAAAATTCCACTAAAAGAAGGTTTATCCCAGAAAATTACACATTTCTGGAAAGAACAGATTCTGGGGAATCCAGAATAGGCACAACTGTCTGTCTACTCCAAACTACCAAGTTGCAATGCTTTCCTAAAGTTATTGGTTTTTATCAAAATTTGTGAAATTTTTAAAAAAATCGCTTCAAAGCTTCCAGTCTATAGTATCTTATCATAGGTCATAAAAGTAACCAAATAAAACACCCTAAATATGAATGCCAGGGGTCCACTGAAGGGTTTGATGCCCAATATGTATAGGTTTACCTAAGTATGTGGTATGTAGGGGCCCCAATGCGAACATACTACCATATGATCTATCATTTCTGTCATTTCAGCTCCTGCAAAATCAACACATTTACATAATTACATGTGGAAAAAAGCTAGTATAAAGTACGCTCACCCCAGAAAGCCATATATTTTTGGAAAGTACACATTCTCCCGAATCTAAAATGAGTACCCATGTCTCTCTACTCCAAACTACCAAGCCGCAAAGCTTTTCTAAATGTAGCAATTTTGATGACATTTCCAAAAATCCCCTCAAAGCTTCCACTTTGCAGCATCTTATCTCCCACATAGCATTAGGAACCAAGATAAAACACCCTAAATATGAACGCCAGGGGTCCGCTGAACGGTTTGATGCCCAATATGTATAGATTTACCTAAGTATGTGGCATGTAGGGGCCCCAAAGTGAACATACCCCCATATGATCTATCATTTCAGCTTCTGCAAAATCAACACATTTACATCATTTAGCGTGGGATAAAGCTAGAAAAAAGTACGCTCAACCCAGAAAGTCATATTTTTGGAAAGTATACATTCCCCCGAATCTAAAATGGGTACCCATATCTTTCTACTCCAAAGTACCAAGCTGCAAAGCTTTTTTAAAGTTGGCAATTTTGATGAAATATCCAAAAATCCCCTCAAAGCTTCCATTTTGCAGCATGCTATCTCCCACACAGCATTAGGTACCAAGATAAAACACCATTCAACACAATTTGAACGCCAGGGGTCCACTGAACAGTTTGATACCAAATATGTATAGGTTTACCCAAATATGTGGCATGTAGGAGCCCCAATAGAAACATACCACCATGTGATCTGTCATTTCAGCTCCTGCAAAATCAACACATTTACATCCTTTATGTGGGATAATGCTACAAAAAAAGTACACTCACCTTAGAAAGCCATATACTTTTGGAAAGTACACATTTCCCCTAATCTATAATGGCTACACATTTCTTTTTACTCCTAAGTACCAAGCCGCAAAGCTTTCCTAAGTTTGCCGATTTTTATGACATTTCAGAAAATCGACAAAAATGTTGCAATTTGCCGCATTTATCTCACACAAGTTCTTGCATACAAAGGAAAATCACCCCAAATAGAAACACTTAAGGTCTACTGAACAGTTTGATGCCCAATATGTATAGATATACCAAAGTCTGTGGTATGTACTGAACCAAAAATGAAAATAGCACATATGGATTTCTCGCCTGCCAACTCAGCTTTTGCATACAGAGCCCCCTGTCAGTGTATGATGTGACGTAACACCCCCAAACTATACAGAAAAACCCAGAAAACCATATAGTTTTGGAAAGTACACATTCTGACAAATTCAACATGGGTAAGGAGTCCTTTCTACACCAAAGTACCAATCTACAAAGCTTTCCTAAAGTTAGTGGTGTTTATGACATTTTAGAAAACAGTTTGATGCCCAATATGCATAGATATACCAAAGTCTGCTGTATGTACTGACCCCAAAATGAAAATAGCGAATATGGATTTCTCGCCTGCCAACTCAGCTTTTGCACACAGAGGCCCCTGTCAGCGTATTATGTGACGTAACACCCCCTAACTATAGAGAGACCCCCAGAAAACCATATATTTTTGGAAAGTAGGTAAAGGAAATAGGTAAAGTTATATTTCTACACCAAAGTTACAAATGGCAAAGCTATGCTAAAAACAGATCAGGAATACTAATACAGGGATAAAAATGCAATAAAACAACAAAAATTGTGCAAATTAGTGAAACGACAAAATAAATCACACAACATTGTAATTAGTGGTCAGAATATCTAAGCCAATAGTCACACAATTAACAGTTTTTAGGGAAAAGAAACTAAAAACAAAGTGGTAAAAAAAAAATAATTTAAAAAAAAAGTGTTTGTGTATACATGTGTAAAAGTTGTGTGACAGGTAACAGTGTGTATATGAGTGTATATACTGTAAGTGTATATAGGTGTATATAAGTGTGCAAAATGGAAAACAAAAAAAAAAACCTGCAAAATTGTGTGCTGTATGTGTGTGTAAATGTATGTAAGTGTGTATAAATGCAAATAAATCAGCCTTACCTGTCCTGAAGCTTGCCTGGTCCTCGGTGCTGCAGTCCCAGAGCAGGAAGTCCCCCTAGGCAGTGGGCCGGCGCTGGGGGGGGAAGCAGGAAGCGGGAACAAGCAGCAGATGCGATGCTGCTTCTGCAGAGAGTAACTTTATCTGCCAAACAACGTACGGCGCACATCGTTGACAGATAAAGCCTTTTACTGTAACGCTGTACGTTGTTGGCAGATAAAGGGTTAACCAACAACTTCAACAATAGGGAGCAAGTGGTGAATGGTAGAAACCCAATTTGAAGGGGGTATAAATGCACTTAAAATGTCATCCCTTCTATAATTAATTCAGATTATCTGAATTTTGGTCTTTGAGCAGTCGGAGGTTTAAGTGGGGGGTGGCTTTTTTAAAATGATTAGACCTGGTTTGAATTAGCAGATAAAACACTAATCCTTTTTAAACTACTGTATATACTCGAGTATAAGCCTAGTATAAGCTTATATTCGGATCGGCTTATACTCGAGTATATACGGTAACTTATCTAGGCAGCTATTCCCCAATTAGGGTAAGATCACACAGCTTACTGTCCAGCAAATACAGCCATAAGCTTAAAAATAAATCAACTCACTGTGCCTGCAACTGGAAGCATTGAATCTGTCTGGGTGTAGGCACACACAGCCGATATCCACCAACTAATGCAAGACTTGCTTCGGGTACAGACTAAAGGATTTTTTTTAAGCTACGCTTATCCACAGGCTGTCAATATGCCTGCGTGACTTTACCCCTAAGTTCAATAAATCAAAGAGCTAGAAATGCTACCTCATCCTAAGGGCAAGGTCACATGGGGCAGACTGTCAGCTTATCCGCAGGCGGTCCCGTGTGACCTTGAGTAAACCGAAACTAGACAAACTACCTCTTTTTAAGAGTAAACTGCACTGTCATGCCAGAACAGCAGTGCTCTCTTATGGTAAGAGTTAAACTGGAAATATTTGATTTCAGACAATTCAGAGCAAAAGAATTTGCCCAGGAAGCTTGCTTTTGAAATTTTAATCAAGGAAAAAGGTTGGTGCATCGTCTGTGTGGGGTTCAGTTAAGAGCAAATACTCTCTGGCTTGGGGTTCACACCCTCAAAAATTAAGTATTGCTTATGAGGGGATCACATTTTCCTAATGAAACCATACAGTGACACCCTATACCCACCATTTAGGAGGGATGGTTTCGGGAAGACTGTAACAGGGGCCCCCCTTATGTTTGCTATCATTTTGACCACTCACCTATGAAACACAGAATGCCATATTTTTACTATAATATTTGGTAGTAACAGGAACCAATATTACATTGAAAAAACTTGCTTGGAATGAACAACCATCTAAAGGGAGTCGTAAATGACACATATCCTACCTCATGCATAATAGAGGAGGAATATCCCAGCAGGGAATAAAAGGGAAATAGACCTAACCATTGTAGCTCATACTTGAGAAGCCCATTTCCTTTGGGAGTATGTGCTCAGTTTTCCAACCCTTGCCTCAGGGGGACACAAAGGAAATTCCTAAGTGCTTCTATGTCCTGTTTACTTTAGTAATATCTGTATACATATAAAAAAAAGTGGGTGCTCATACATGCACAGAACCATTGTATGGGGAGTTTTAGTGTTGCAGTAATGAACGTGGGGTGGGGGAGGGAAAGTACTGTGTCTGTCATGAGACACCAGGAAAGTGTGTTTAAATGTGACTTGACCCTTTTGCTGCTGGATTGTTTCATATCTGTACACAGTGAAATATGTATTATTCAGAGCAGAAAAAATAATATTTTTAGGTTTCTACAGCCTTTTGTTATTGGTAGATGGTAGCAGTAAGTGAGCTTTATAAGCCATCTTTTCAGTCGTCAGAGTGATGTCCATGTCTTATTCTTTTACGCTAAACATCTTTTAACCCTTTAGCTGCCAAGCACATACGGCATAGTGCTTTCAGAAAGAAGGTTTATCTGCCAAGCATGCGCCGTACGTTCTTTGCAGATGAAGGATTCTTTCTGCAGAGACAGCATGTGTGGCATGTGTGTGGGCAACGAGCCAGGGGGGCGGTCATGTCAGTCCTGCGATAGTGCAATCGCATCCGCCACCACCCACTCACTTCCTGCTGTGGACTGCTACGCAGAGGACCCTACAAGCGATCCCTGCTTCAGAACAGGTGTCAATTATTTGCATTTACACACGTTATTACACACACATTTACACGCATTTACACACACATGCACAGCACAATTTAGCAGTTTCTTTTTCATTCTGCACACTTTAGCACACTTTTATACACTCATATACACACTTACACACATGTATAAACAAACACTTTTTTTTTTACTATTTTACCACTTTGTCTTTTTTTCTTTTCCCTGACCACTAATTATGCTGTGACTTATTTTGTTGTTTTATTGATTTGCACAATTTTTGTGGTTTTATTGCATCTTTATCCCTGTATTAGTATTCCTGATCTGTTTTTAGCATAGCTTTGCCATGTGGTACTTTGGTGTAGAAAAATAACTTTACCCATGTTGGATTTGTCAGAATGTGTAGTTTCCAAAAATATGACTTTCTGAGGGTCTCTGTATAGTAAGGGGGTCTTACGACACATAACACCCTGTCAGGGGGCTCTGTATGCAAAAGCTGAGTTGGCAGGCGAGAAACCCATATGCACTATTTTCATTTTGGGGTCAGTACACACCCCAGACTTTGGTATATCTATGCCTAGTGGGCATTAAACTGTTCAGTATACCGCAGGTGTTCCTATTTGGGGTGATTTGCCTTTGTATGCAAGAAATTGTGAGAGATAAATACGACAAATTGCAAAATTTTTAGGCGATTTTCTGAAATGTCATAAAAACATCTAACTTTAGTAAAGCATTGCAGATTGGTACTTTGGTGTAGAAAGGCTTCTTTACAAATGTTGCATTTGTCAGAATGTGTACTTTCCAAAAAATATGTGGTTTTCAGGGGTCACCCTACATTTCTGCAGCTTCTACCCCTCATAAAACTGCCATGTGTTTATGAATTACTGTATATACTCGCGTATAAGCCGATCTGAATATAAACTAGCTCTGTAAGTGGAGAAGAGGGTCAACAAAAACAATATGAGTACTACCCCATGCTCATTGCGCATTGGCAAACTGACACCAGTCCTGGAGGACATGTAAGGGGAAATAAGTATTGCGACTGGAAGTGGGCAAGGGCACTGGAGGGTCTGGTTGCAGGTGGCCTAATTTGCACACAAAGGACAGAGGGTGCTAGTCTGGAGGGACCCATGGCACCCGACACAAGTCGAGGTTGACTTTTTCAGCACATTTTTGGTGCTGAAAAACTAGGCTTATACTCGAGTATATAAAGTAGGTAAAGGTAAGCCATGAAATTAGTGTGCACAAGGTATATTTTGGGGTCTTTTAAGTGCCATGTACAGTGGGCATCAAACTGTTAAGTAGACCTTTGGGGTTCATATTTAGGGTGTTTTATATAGCTACCTTGTGACCTGTAGAAAATAAGATGCTGCATAATGGAAGTTTTGAGGTGATTTTTGGAAATGTCATCAATATTGCCAACTTTAGGAAAGCTTTGTGGCTTTGTACTGTAAAGTAGAAAGACATGGGTACCTATTTTAGAGTTGGGGGAATGTGTACTTTCCAAAAATATATGGCTTTCTGGGGTGAGCATTTTTTTGATAAGCTTTATCCCACATAAAATGATTGAAATGTGTTGATTTTTCAGGAGCTGAAATGACAGAAATGATAGCCCATATGGGGGTAAGTTCACATTGGCCCTACATACCACATTGCCCCTACATACCACATACTTAGGTAAACCTATACATATTGGGCATCAAACTTCTCAGTGGACCCCTGGGGTTCGTATTTAGGGTGTTTCATTTGGTTACTTATGAGATGAGGAGATAAGATACTATAGACTAGAAGCTTTGAAGCGATTTTTTAAAAATTTCACAAAAAAATTCGCAAAATTTAGGAAAGCATTACAACTTGGTAGTTTGAAGTAGTCAGACAGTTTTATATCTATTCCCCAGAAAAGGTTGTATTTTTGTGTATAAAATTATTTTTCTTTCTCGTATATGTGTTTATATTATGGAAGATATGATTTTTGGTTGCCCTGAAAAAAACAATATATTGTTATCTTGGGTAAACTAAAAGTCCCCCCAGTACAAGTTCCGCTTTGACCAAAACGGCTGGCAGTGAAAGAGTTAAGTCCAGTTGGAATCACCTCCGGTCATAAAAATGATGTGTAATCCCTATTCTTTGAGTGCTACTGCACTATGGCAATTGAAACTGGCTCTCTCCACTCTGGGAAACCTTAAGCTACCTCTTGATTTGAAGATGATGATAACTGCAGTGTTACCTTCAGTTAATTGGCGCAACTGCACAAAATATAGTATAGGAAGCAGGAAGGACACAAGTGACACTGAGCTCAACTATAAAGAAGTGCAAGGAGCACATGTTGAGGGAAGTCCTTTTAATATGTGGGATTTTTTTGAACAGGCTGCAGGGGAATTTGCCTGCAACTGCACTTTCAGTTGCAAATGACCATTGTGTCTTCCAAATAAACCACCTTCACAAAACTTGTGATAGAATCAAAGCATCTAGCTCCTAACAAGAGACAGCTCTATCATATAGGATTATTCTTCCATACTTCAGCATTTCTTCACTGAAAATACACTCTGTGTGTGCTAAAAGATAGATCCCGTGCTTGTCAGTGCACACAGGTAAAAGGGATGGATAATAGGAGGTCTTCCGAGTGCTATTAGCCTAAAGAGATCTGCTCAGTGACACCAAAATTGAAGAATGCATGTCCAGCTAAGAAACATATATACTTATGCCTAATAGCAGGTGCAAATACTTGATGATCTGCAGCTCATCCTCATTCGCATAAAATTTGCATAAAGGCCTAGTCAGTCCATTTATGGACAATAACAGAATGTGTTAAAATATAAAAGGATACTTTGATGTAAACAGTGAATTTAGGTTAGACCAATATAGTACTAATATACTAATACAATATACCAATACGCAGCTATAGCAGTTGCTTTGGTATGCTGTACCAAAGTTTTTTACTTTTCTTACTTTGTATAGCATTGTTGAAGTGTAGTTCTCAGGAAATTCCCAACTGAGTAGAACTGAAGTCTTTGTAACCATCTTGACTTTAAAATTCTTTGGCAAAACTGTGAATAAAGAGAAGAAAGAAAAAACAAAAGCTTTACATAAGATGATAATAGATCATTTTAGATGGAACCAGCATTCAGAACAGCAAAATCTTAAACACTTTGTAGGATACATCTTAGTCTGTGTTGGTGAACTCATACCACTGAACCACAAATGTTTAATGCCTAATTCAAAACAGCCCACACTCTGCTTCATGACTCCAAAAGCATAAAAACCACTTGAGAAATGTCAGCCAGATATATGAAACTGCAAGGAAGGAGACACAGACAAGGCTATAAATAGTAGCATGTCACAGGAGGATTTTTGCAATATTCACACAGAAAAGAGATAAGAGTTAAGACTTATCCCACCTGTGAGCACACTGATGTCATCAGACACTCCTAAGTATTGCCTTAACTAAACTTTTTTTGAAAAGTACAAAAAACTTCACTTACCTGTAAAATGTCAGATTTAGTCAACGCTAGAGAAAAGCACCATGCTTTTTATTTATAAAGTCTGTAGTCATTTGCTGTTGGTCTGCTGCAGCTTATTTTCAAGCACCACCAACAGTAAATACAAAGAAAAAAGACTGATAAGCCCTACCTTGATCCAATAGGAATGTGCGGTACTGGACAGTTGGACTGTAAGGGCCAGGACCTTTACGCGTGTGTGCACGTATTTTAACTTCATAAACAGTGTTTGGGTTGAGGTCAGTCAAAATGAAAGAATTGTCTGAGGATGGCAGGTCGATTTCCTGGAGTTTTTCTGAAGAACCAGCTACCCGATAGGCTAGTGTATATTTAGTGATAACACCATTCCGTTCTGCCAGGACTGGAGGCAACCAGTTCAATTGGATAGACATGGAGGTGACAATTCCTTTTTCAATTAACTGAGGAAAACCTTTGGGTGTATCTTCTGGAACAATAAACTCTTTAACAGCTTCCTCACTTAAGCCCACCCGGCCTTTTACCGCCATTTTAAAAACGTATGTTGCTCCTTTATGAATATTTGTGGCAAGGTACTTTTTTTCTAGTTCTCCAAATTCTAGTGTTGAAAGAAGCATAACATCTTGGCGTCCAAACTGAAGCCGATATCCAAGGATATGTCCCTCAGACTCCCTTGGTGGTTCCCATTCTACAAGGAGGCTACCATCTGAATTCTGATGAACAAAAAGATCAGGCTTCCCAGGAACTGCATTTAAAAAAAAAAAAAAAAAAAATCACATCAATGAACAACAATTTCAACAAAAGTTGTTTTGTTGGATTTTTCAGTTGCTTGTTTGTATTTGTAAAACAATCAGTGCACAGCAATACTACTAATCTCACTGTTCAAATTTCTTTTTATAGCTTTAAGTTTCTTGCATCTATAGATTTTATTATAATGTGCGTTGTTCTTTACTACTTGCCAGTAACAATTTTGTGTGTGCCATGTAGTTCTGTAATGTTGAGTATCAAAGTTTTTAGAAGACCTCTGCATTCATATATATATGACGTTTTATCTTAGTACCTAAAACTTTTAGGCACAACAGTTGTTTTTTTCTGTCATTGATCCACTTGTCTTTCTCTTCCTGAATGTATGGAGCAAAATTTGAGGGGGGGGGGGGGGGGGGGGGGGTTAGCGTCTTTAATACAGGTGGGGGAGGAGTGCTAGAAAGGATAGATACAGGATTTTATTAACTGTCTTTTGCTTGCCGGGTGCTAGGGTTTGGCATGTGGTTGAATGAGTAGACAGATTATTGAGAGGGGCTGGGGAATACCCTGCAGTCTTGGTACACATATGTAGCCCACTTTATAAACTGATGTGGCACTACCTGCTGAATTAATCTGTTTTGGCGCTTCCAGGAGTCCTGAGCCCCGCTTACTATGGGGGAAGCAGGGATTTCTTGGATAATTGGCGTGCCTCCACCCAGGGCTCTGCTATGGGAGAACTACAATTCCCTCCCTGGGACTTGATACTTGGGTGTAGTGCTGCCTGAGACCTCACACAACCTCCAAAGGGTATCCCTTCCCTGGGGTATTCACTTACTGGTAGGTAGGTGCTCCTTGAGGCAGACACAATGAACACACAGTTGTGATGAAACAGTTGGTTGTTTATTAGGCAGGACCTCTCCAGGAGTGGCAATACAAACACAGTGCAGGGGACACTCTCCTTCCTTAAACCTTTAGAGTACCTACCCCTGTTGGGTATCTTATCGGTACTCCCGCCAGGATGATCCCTTTTAGATGTCCTCCCCGGTACTACACGCCAAGAGACCCTCTCTAAGGGCTCTCCCCGGTACTCACGCCAAGACGGACCACCTCCAGGACTCATCCCCGGTACTCACGACTAAGTACCCTCAGAGTAGTACCCCTTCTAGCGGCAGACTAACCACCTACCTAGACTCTTGAGTCCCTACACTCCAGCTGATGTAAAGCTGGGGGAGCCTACTCCCTCTACCACTCCTGGAGGGGCTATTTCTGCCCATTCTACTTGTGCCCTAACTACTTCGCACTCCTAGAGTGACCTGACACATGAAAACTACTAATCTACCTATGGGGAGGATACCTCTGCTCTCAGAGGCTCTCCCTTAACTCTGGCCTACAGCACATGGCTGCATTCCCCTTATATGGGCCTATGCACCACCCTGTGGCCATAACCCAAACTGCAGGGATCCTCCCTGTTAACTATCACTACACCAGCTCTACCCACTATCCCATGACCAGCACCACCCAGGGGTCTGCGCTAGAAATGGTCTCTATCCTAAGGGCCCAGATTTGGTAAACCCCTACACATAGGTACCAATGACAAAAATAGAGGGGGTGGGGTCCTCACCCTGTGTGGAGCTACACAAAGAGCATATCGCTCTGATATCTGCTATACTATCTGCTATACTGATATCTGCTAAGAAGGATGTGATGGTGAAAAATTAGGAATCTGAATCCTTATGGGCAGAGCCAGCATAATTGTAAAGAGTCCAGCAAATTTATTGTAGGGGTATGCAACAGACCCCATAATGTAAGGGAAGAGGTTCAGCTCCTGTTGCAAACAGAAAAGGCTGCTAGTTTGGGGCATGTGATCATAATGGGGATTTTAATTATCCAGATATAGACCGGAGCAACTGTCCTGCCAGGAAAGTTAATTGAAACAAATTTATAAACTTATTTCATGACAATTTATTTCATGACATGTCTATTGATCTACTGATCTCTAATGACCCAGAACGTATAGTAAACGTACAAGTAGTTGAATCCAAGGGTAATAGTGACCATAATTTTATTTTATTTAATGCTTGGTGCAAAAAACAAATATACATTGGGGCAACAAAAACTGAATTTCATAAAAGCAAAGGACCTTAAGTGCTGAATCATTACTGTTCCCAATGTTATCCCCTAAAGAAGCAAATGTAGGAGTGTTAACCACCACCCTACAAGACATAATTCAGAAGTAAATAAATAAATAGGGAGGAAAAAAAGGAAAGCATTTAAAAACTACAAGATGGAGGGGCCAGAAGCTACAAATGTTATAAAGCAAGTTAGTGGGCAATGAATAATTACAAATCTAGCGATTTCAATTTTTCTTGTTGGCAATAAAATGTGTCCATTGTCCAACTGTTTGCAGAACCAAGCAAATAGTTTTTTCTAGCTTCAACTAGATGATATCACTGGAAATGGTGGTTTTTGACAACTCAAACTTTTCAACAATCTTTCAGGACAAGCTTGATCTTATGATAGCTAAAAGATCTTTTAAAAATCTTAATGTGTATGGCCAGCTTTAACCCAAAAGGCTTTTCAAATTATATTAATTGTAAAAAGAAGCAGATTGAACATATGGTTCCATTAAATAATGGTAATAATGTTATATGTTATACCAGATCCAGAAAAGGCAAATTCGCTAAATCAGGTATTTTCTTCAGTGTATACAATAGAGGAGTCAGAGTTTCAAGACCCACCTAATAAGGACCCTGATGGCTCATCTCCGTCTAGTCAGTGGTTGACATAAGATATGTACCATAAAAGTTTACTGAAAATTAAAGTAAACACCCAGATGTAATACATCCATGGGTACACCAAGAGAGCTTAGTTTAGTTTTAGCCAGGCCTCAATTTCTGATTTTCTCTGACTTGCTTTCATCTGGTATGGTACCTATGAAGTGGAGGAAAGCTTGTGTAATTTCTATATTTAAAAAGAAATTATTAGCTAGTAAATTTCTCATCTGTGGTGGGCAAGTTATTTGAAGGTTTGTTAAGGGATCACATTCAAAATTATGTTCTGCAAATGGCATTACGAGCAGCATGGCTTTATAAAGCAAAGGGTATGTCAGACAAATCTAATTGCTTTTTATGATGAGTATCATAGGAATAGGGTCCAAACAAGCAAAACTACACTGGCTAAGCGTATGAAAGGTGTCAGTTATGAAGAGAGATTGGCCATATTGGGTCTCTAGAGAAGATGCACTTAAGGGGGGATATGACACTTATGTATAAATATTTAAGGGGATTATATTATAATCTCTGTATTGCTTTATTTACCATTAGGTCCTCTCAGCCGACACAACGGCATCCTTTCCAATTAGGAGACAGGAGGTTCCTTCTAAATATTTGGAAAGGATTTTTAAATACAGGTACAGGTATGGGATCCCTTATCCGGAAACCCGTTATCCAGAAAGCTCCGAATTACAGAAAGCCTGTCTCCCATAGACTCCATTTTAATGAAATAACTCAGAATTTTAAAACTGATTTTCTTTTTCTCTGTAATAATAAAACAGTACCTTGTAACTGATCCCAACTAAGATATAAATAATCCTTATTGGTTGCAAAACAATCCTATTGGGTTTAATGAATGTTTTATTGATTTTTTTAGTATTCTGGATAACGGGTCCTATACCTGTATACAGCTGTCCAAGGGAAAAACACTAAAGAGTGGGGATTGACAATGGGAAAACTGTTGATGAAAAGTTCCAAATTACGGAAAGACCCCCTTATCTGGAATACCCCAGGTCCTGAGCATTCTGGAAAAGGGTCTTGTATATGTTAATTTTAATTAGCTGTCTTAAAAGATCCTTGTTTTCTCACTAGAGCTGTTGAGTTAAGGGTAAATTCAACATGGTCTTACTACTCAGTCACAATGTTTGCTGAGGCACTAATTATTTTAAATGAACAGTAATCTTAAAATGCTAATATGCAGCCTATGACCCATATGAGGGGCCTTGACAAGGCACATGAGCTTACATATTTGGCCAAACAGTGGCACTAATATCTCATTTTTGTAATTCTTTTTTGCATTCTCCTTTTTTAAATCTGGGTTCAGCCAGATTTGGTCACCCATGCACAGGGCAGGTGCACTGCAAATAATAATATTGCAACTCTAAAGTTTGCTGGCAAAGGATAATGGTCTGTAACTTATTTCCATAGTCTGAACAAGGGTGCCAGATTCCAGTGAATGAAAAACTTAACATAACAGTGTACAAGGACATTTCTAAGAATTCTGTACTTCCAAATTTTTGAAACAGTTTGGGGAAGACCCAAAGTAGAAAAACTTAACTTACAAAGACTCCTTGTCGGACTCAATGTCGGACTGGTCCGATAGGACTTTGGGAGAAATCACACCCAGGATCTGCAAGGCAAGTGTAGCCATTTGTCTGGGTAGTGGAAGCGTCTGGAGGGGTTCGCCGGGGGGGGGGGGGGGGGGGGGGGAAGGGGGCATTTGGGTTGACTGAAATGTCCATATGTCCATACACAAGAATGTGTACTTTCCAAAAAATATGCAAAATGTCTATAAAGATTCTTATTCATCCAGGTCATGATATACAGTATGTAGTAGAATTAAGTCTAAACAACTGGACTTTTTCTTGAAATGTTTCACCACTCATCAAAGTGGCTCCTTCAGTTCAAATGACTGGTAGGGTATTCCCAGACATTTAAACACTTGACTGTAATACAGTCACAAACATTGAACTTATTCAGTTAGGTGTTGACTGAAACGGACAGGTGTAAGAAAGTATGATCCTGTCACAATGGTATTATGATTCTCATTGATGCTCTACTCTTTCAAAGTACATGACTGGAAGTGTGAACTGTTGTGAAACCGCTGGCATTACATCTATGACATTCTATGAAACCGATGACGTTACATCTCCGTTGACATGCATACCCATGACCGAGGCAATTGAAACAGCGAGGAAACGGCTGAAACAAGACACCACCCTCAGCAGCAGAAAAAAAGCTGAATCCAGAATAGGTTTGTTCCTTACTGGACCTATGTCGCAATATCACTTACTTCAAGCACAAGGAAGTTTTCTACAGACAAAAACATGGCTGTACTATGGGATTGCCTTTGTCTCTAATCGTAGCTAACCTTTACATGGAAGAATTGAAAAAGAAAGTCCTGGACACCTTTAAGGGAACAACACCAAGTCATTGGTTCAGATATGTGGATGACACCTGGGTCAAAATTAAAGCATGCAAGGTTTCAGCCTTCGCTGAACACAAACTCGGTGGACAAAAACATTAGGTTCACAAGGGAAGATGTAAAAGACAGCAAACTGGCATTTCTGGACTGTGCAATAGTGATCAAAGAGGGGGGGAACCTGGACTCAAACAGATCAGTACTTGCTGTTTGATTCTCACCACCCTCTGGAATCTTAAACTGGGTGTTATAAGTTTTTTTCTCCATTCAAGGTTTTTTAGCGTTTAAAAAAATACTCGAAGTCAAGTTATGGTCCAAAAACATGCGCAATGCGATCGTATGCACGCAGGGGGGTGTAGCCCTGAAATGACAAGCGCCGGGGACACTGACAAGGGAGTGTGGACTAGGTAGGTAGGTGGGAGAGGTATCTGCCTGGTGCCCCATCATTGTAGTGCCCTATACAGGTGCCTATTCTGTCTACCTCTAGTTCCAGTCCTGTTCCATGTTCCCTTCCTTCTAGTTATCTACCTCTCCTATTGTGTAAGGCTTATGTCATACAGGGCTGATTGTTGGCCAGTGGATAAACAACGGCAGAGAATCAGTCCCTATTCTGGCATCAACCTCCCTCTGTGCCTGCACCTGGAACCATTCAATCAGTTTGAGTGCAGGCACACAGTGGATTTCTACACCAAAACGTAAAACAGCATTTGGCATTAGCCTTAATTTTTCCTTTTCTGTGCAATCTGAGCTTTTCTTTAATTACTCTGCTCTCATCAATCTTTCTCCTGCACTTTTTCCCCTTTCTCTGTTTCCCCTCAGATTCATTAATCTGCCCCAATACTTTCACTCCAGATTTATTCTACCCCTATTTTTGATTTTTCCTTTTTAACATTTGAATCTCTGAATCGCCAGGGACAGGATACCAAAAAAGTTTAGAATAAAGCAGCTGGTGGTAACGGTAAGTCTTTTTTTTTGGGGGGGGGGGCACATGCCCCTTGTCCCTCCCCCAGTTCTGGCGCCACAAGTAGCCTTGTCCACCCACTACTGCATAATAATGCATACTCTTCACACACACATGCAAATATACAAATACAATCACACAAACAGACACAATCCGACACAGAGACAGATTTCACCTCTCCCCCAAACTAAATCCATTTTCTAACCCTCTTCACACATGGCATCATGTGATGGGCTGTGGCTCAGAAATGATTCAACAGAACAAGTTTCAGGGGAAAGGATGAGAAAATTCATGGGGGGGGGGAGGGGGGATAAAGTGCCCCACTTACTGTGGAAGAGCTTACAACATAGGCATATTGTAGCCTCTTGTGAGGTTGCCTTCTTTAACTCTATATGTTAAATATTTTAAGTCATGTAAATCAGTCTAAAGTGCTGTGCAACTTAATGGCAATACATAAAAAAAATTTAATTTTACAATTAAAAAAAAAAAGGTAAAGAAAACAAATTCTGTAATAGTTATAATTGCTTGCCATTGCCATTGAAATAGTTCTACAGCATCTCACCTGCACCTCTGGTAGTCACAAGCTTGGGCTTGCTGCGAGCTCCATCCCCTTTCATTGTGTAAGCAGCAACAGTAACGGAATAAGAGGTTTCTGGTTGGAGACCAGATATTACCATTTCCTGTTAAAATAATTTAAAGAAAAGGAAAAGAGTGCAAAATCAAGTAGATTTACATGTACTGCAAAAGGCTTCGATTTGTGTTTGTGCAGGAAGCCAAACCTTTAGTTTGCATGCAAAATATACATACAGTCAGCACAAAAAATGTAAGTACTTTCAGCACAGTGTTATTCGACCTTTTTTTGGCAACACATTTCACAAATATGTATTTTTAGCATATAATACAGTTATGTAGCATATGGTGTCAAAGTGATCTAGTAAATGACAGTTTTAAATTCAAGATAGATTGTGAACTACTGTTAATGCTACTGGAGGGACAGGCAAAATCAGACTGGCTTCTCAGGAACTGAGAAAACCTCCAATGGGACAGGGCAAATTTTTCAATTTGCTTAAATGCAGAGCATAACTCTTTACTACCTTTCCTGGTTCTGCATGTTTCCAGTTTATTTCTTTCAGCATTCACATTTTTTCTCAAAAAGAAAAGAGTGCTCTAACCTCTGTGGATTTCAAACTTAATAGAAAGTTCTGAGGAAACAACTCTTTAAAGAAAACCACTTAAGAAAGGTAGAAAAGATTTAGATTGAGAGACTGGTGGAGTCAGGGGGAAAAAAGGCAAATTGTCAGGGATAAGCAAAAAAATCCAGGGAGACTATTATATAAAGCTATCTGGGTGAATTTCTTAAGAAGAATTTACAGAGTACACTGGAGAGCATGCATTAAATAGGACTCAGAGATACATCAACCCAAAACAACCATATAAACTGGACTGTAAATGGAATAGGAAGCGAGGAGTTTGCCTTGCTTCGTGCATACTATGTTCGCTATCCTCTGCAGTCTTTGTGTGAGTCCCCTGCATTGCTTTGCACTATAACTAGGGTTGCCACCTACACAGTTTTAAAATGGACAGCTCGGTTTTCAGGAGGTCTGCTGGAGTCAAAATTCCCTGCCCCGGATTTCCAAATTAGGGAAACTGGGCAGGACTCTTGAGATTGGGCTATTGCAGATTGCCACATCATAACCCAGCCCCTGTCATCGACTATGCCCGTCATCCACCCCACCCCAGTGATGTCACACCACCTGCCTGGGGTTCCCCCAGTTGGAAGGTGGCAACCCTAGCTATAACCAGCATTTACTAACAATAGTAGCATAATGCAACAAACAGAACACACATAAAAACAAGGTTAGTATGGAATGTTCCTTTGTGGAAGCTACAGATGGTGTGAATGGAACTGAAGTCACTGCTGAGCACATGTAAGAGGCCACTAATAACTTCCACACCAAAGTAAGGAGGAATAAAGAATGATGTGGCATCCATGTGAACAAAATCTGCCATGTTGGTGGACACTTTTGACTACATTTGAATTAAGCTGCAGTCTCCTGTGGGAAACCTCATACTCTGCCTCTCAGGCTAGTTGCGTCACCTCAATCTAGGGGACAAGATCAGGTGCTGGAACTAGGGGGCAATGATGGGGGGGGCATCAGTCAGGTACCTCTCTGGCCTACCCCTAGTATGTGTTTCCTTATCATTGTCCCCATCGCTTGCCATTACACGGCGGTCAATGCCAGCCCCCCCCAAAAGGAATTGCGCATGCACATGCGAGAGCACGCTCATACACCCTGGACTAAAAAATCTATTGCAGAGCCAAATGTCACATCCTAACTCCAGGTAGGAGAAACACTGCAGAACTGAAATGAAGTGGTATTTATAGGGTGGGTCTTAGCTCATTTACATATCCTACCTACAGTGAACTGAAAAAGTGAGCATGTGAAAAAGCATGTTTTGCCTTTTCTTCCCAATAGGAGATGTGAGCCCCAGGAAAGATATTGCTAAACAGAGAATGTGTTAAAAGAACTTTGCAATCAAGTCCTGAAAACTGAAATGTTCTGGAAGAAAGAGGCTGTCCAAACCACTATTCCACCGTTTCTGTAGGAAGGATGTGAAGAGGTATTTAACTGAAGTGAGAAAGGTCTCTCTAAAGCAGGATATAGAGCAGAAAGTATACCTTACTTTCAAAAAAAGTTTAAGAGGGGCCGTGGGTGCTGTTTGACTGCTTTAAGAGGGAGGATCCTACAGAGTGATACTAGGAGTTTGGGGAAAGCCAAGAGCCTCAGAATTCATCCGAAGAATCATCCAGTGGAGTGAGTACAGGGGTCACCCGAATTTCTTTTTACTGGCAGTCAATAAAAGGCCAAATATTTGAAGCACCCAGAGGACAGGAGTTATTTTTATGATTTATATTTGTTTAGAAGAGAAGTCAGGAACCAGAGTTGGATGTTCTACTATTGAGTGCTATTCTGATATCTACCACTGTTAGCAATACAGGTGTCAGGAAGCTGCTGTCTTGTTACTTTACCATTGTTCTGCTGATCAGCTGCTGGGGAAGGGGGGTGTTTGAAGTTTATTGTGGCCCCCTGGGAAACGAAGAGTGTGGCTAGCCCCATGTGAAATTTCAGAATTAAATTTAATACACATTTGGTTTTTCACTAAAAAAAATCCCGGTGTTGCTGGTCTTTTTGTGGATTATATACAAATCTGTGATTTTAAAAAATGGATTTCAATGCAGGATTCTGCTGGAGAAGCTCTATTAAGTGATTTTTTGTACTCTTCTGTTGCCTTAAATATATATCAACGTTTGTTTATATAAATTTTTAATAACTTTACCTTTAATTTTGTCTCTCTAAAAGCCAAAAGTTATTATTAGTTATTATTATTATTATTTAAAAAAAAAAAAAAAAAAAAAAAAGGAAACTGTCTAAGGATAGCATGGACTACATGAATACAGACCTATAGCGATACACCTGTACTAAACTAAATACATCTATTGTGCACAGACGCTCAGTGTCACAATTTCCCTCCCCGATACCGTCACTGCAGCAGAAGTATCCAACTTTAAACACTATTAAGTGTTTTGAATTGTAAATGTTGCTATTTGTCTTAAAAAATTGTAACCATATAACAAATCTTCTGTTCCACGAACATTAAACTAAATGGCAGGTATTTCACTTCCCCTAATCTCACAATGGATACTTGTATCCAGCACACATATCATTTAAGAGCAGCAAGATTTTTTTCTGAAAACCGAGAGCGAGTGGGACCCTCAATATATTGATGTTATGATATCATTGATACAATTTTGCCTTATGCATAACTTATTTATATTTAATAACAAGTTTTATTTTCAACAGAGTCTTTATGGAGGCAGCTTTTGCACCTACTTATACAAATTTGTTTTTATGGTGGCGGGAGGTCAACTGTGTCTTTACTGAGGAGACGGCACAATATATTAAACATATAATTTAATGTTTTCAATACATTGATGACCTGTTATTTTTGTGGACAGGATCCACTGAGATGTTGCAATAATTTCTGCTTGTACTCAATAATAATAGATAATAGGCTGACATGACTGACTTCTTGGACATTTCCCTCAGCATCACACCAGAGGGCAATATAACCACTTATTTATACAGAAAACCCACTGCCACTAATTATGTTGGGTTGAAAACCCCAACATACTGTTCTTTGACTTTGGCTTATTCTTCCGCTTCTTCTTAGCGCCCCCCCCATTTCCTAAACGCTACTCCTCCTACAGTTTTAGGGGTACAACACCCAAACTCTCCACACTTCTATAGTGGAGCAGGTTGTTTGTGCTTTTCTAAGCGATCCTGCCGCCCGTCTTTTTGTGGCGCCCCTCCGAACACCCCAATTTTCCCATTGACTTTGCCAGGGAAGATTTTCAAACTGCTGCCACACTTACAGCTTTGAAGCTACAGCCCCCAAAGTTCAATAACATAATCCTGGGGTCACCCCGAATGAAACAGTGCCATCTGTTGGATGACCCCAATGTAGGAGGGGCCAACAACAGCCAATCAAATTTCACCCATTGACTTTAATGGGGAAATTGAAACTGCTGCCATTCTTACAGCTTTGAGGCTACACTCCCTAAACTTGAATCACATAGTCATTGGGTCAGCCTGAATGAAAATATGATGATTGCTGGATGCCCAAAAGTGGGCGGAGCTGTGAAAAGCCAATCAGATTTTACCTATTGATTTGGCGAAAATCCAACCCGCTGCTAGTCTCACAGTAATTACACCAGGGTCCCCAAACGTTTTACACTTGGTCCCTAGGGGACTGCAGTTTTCGTTTTGAAAAGTGGGCGGAGCCAACAACAGCCAATCAAATTTCACTTATTGGTTTTATTGGATTGATGCCAGAGTTCCAAAACTTTGCACAGTCAGTCACTGGGTGACTACGCATTCAAGTTTTTTTTTCAGATATCATTCAGTGACTTCACGCTTTTCAAACCAACATGAAGTTTGTTCTCAAACTTCCCTTTCTAGTTCAATTCTACACTATGATAGCCACCACCCTATCTCCACCAAAAGAGCTATTCCTTTTGAAGAATTTGTACATCTAAAACAAAAAAACAGGCCAAGGAACTAATGGTGAGACTACTACAAAGGGGATACAGTAACAGAGTGGTTAAAACTGCCTATGAATGTATCATGTAATAATTTGTCAGCACCTATAATAACCAGTGGCCCTCAATAGTTGCCATTCTAAGGAAACACTGGCATGTACTCTGAACCAATACAATGTTGAGGAAATATGTGGGGGACTTCCCACAAACATGTTGGAAAAAATTTAATCTCTAGCCATTTTCAACACAATGTTTATAATAACAAAAATACAGTGAAGGGCACATTTATGTGCGGGAACTGTAAGGATTGCAAATATATACATAATTTCAAATTAATTGCCAGAAAGAAGGTTTAGTATATCTTATCACATGTTCACGTGGTAAGGTTTACGTTGGCAAAATGGTCTGGATGTTGAAGAACAGATTTCTAGAACATGTCAGAAGTGTTGAGCAGTCTAAAGAGGACACACTTACAAAAAAAAATTAACCCTTATTGACAGACATTTTTTGGAATTTCATGATGGCAATAGTAAGGGTCTCAGAATTTCGTGAATTGAATGAAGGTCCGTGATTTCATTAGGGGAAGTGAAATACCTGCCATTTAGTTTCATGTACATGGAGCAGGAGATTTGTTACATAGTTACAATTTTTTAAGACAAATATCAACATTGACAATTTGAAACACTTAATATACTTCTGCAATGACGGTATCGGGGAGGGAAATTGGGACGCTGAGCGTCTGTGTACAATAGATGGCTGTTAGTCTTATCCACTGTGTGTGAATCTCTCCGGTCTCTCTCTTTTTCTACCTTCATCTATAGGGTGTAAAGTAGCACATCGAGTGCATTATAAGCAGTGATACAAGTACAGTCATATGAAAAAGTTTGGGAACCGCTCTAAATTATTTTGTTTGTTTGTAAAAGTTTTGCTTATCATTGGCTGAGCTTTCAAAGTAGCAACTTCCTTTTAATACATAGCATGCCTTATGGAAACAGTAGTATTTCAGTAGTGACAAAATTTATTGGATTAACAGAAAATATACAACAGGAATCATAACAAAATTAGACAGGTGCATAAATCTGGGCACCCCAACAGAGATATTATATCAATACTTAATTGAGCCTCCTTTTGCAAACGTAACAGCCTCTAGACACCTCCCCCCTTTTATGAGTGTCTGGATTCTGGATGGCGGTATTTTTGACAATTCGTCCCAGCCTGCCATCAGGGGGGCACAGGGGGGACAGTTGTCCCGGGCCCGGACAATCCTCATTCTTTAAAGGGGACCCGGCCGTGATACAGTTCTTTAGCTCGGGCCCCCTTTAAAGAATTACTGGCCCTGATTGGTTGCACCCCGTGCGTGCGCATGATGTCAGTACGCACAGGGCTCAACCGTATAAAAGTGTGCAGATGCAGCAGGGAGCCGAGGGACACACGCAGCTGAAGGACGGCGGAAGCAGGAGGTCGCTGGAGGATGGAGCTGGGGGGAGCTGGAGGATGTTGAGGGGGGCTGGAGGATGTTGAGGAGGATGCTGGGGGGAGCTGAAAGTTGCTGGGGGGAGCTGAAGGATGCTGGGGAGCTGAAGGATACTGGGTGGGGAGCTGAAGGATACTGGGTGGGGAGCTGTAGGGTACTGGGGGGGGGGAGCTGGAGGATGCTGGGGGGGCTGCAACTGCATGCAAGTAAATAATGCTTCACTAAAAATCTTTGTTCAGAAAACACACCAGTACTCAGATGTTCATGGGAAATGAAAGACATACCATCTTTTTTTTTTTTTTTGAAAGTGGAGTAAATTATTATGCAAGCTGAGAGGGGTTCCCAAACTTTTTCATATGTATTTACTCATTTTCCTATCCTTCTGAGCCTCCTTAGTGGATCATGAGCAAATACTCATAACCCAACACTAGTTTTATCTTATGTATATTAAGGGAAAACACATGGGCATTTTAATGTGATTAATAAAAGTTATGTTTTAGATTGCTTTCCAGGACTTTATTGCCTGTTTGATTGCTGTTCGAATAGTGCAGGCTTTTTTTTTTTTAAGTTCTTTTAAGATTTCATTATTTGTTTTCTTATTTTCAATATATTTATATTTAATACTCCTTGTGCACATTATTTATTTTAATATGGTGTGGGGGTGAGACCATTTCTTCTATTTATTTGTAAAGTATTATGGGCTATATTTAGAAACAAAAATGTAAAAATTTGTCATATTATCGCCAACAATGATAATTCACTACATAACTTCTCCTCTGAATCTTTGCCAAGACAAATTTTTCCAGATTTAGTCTGGCAAACTGCCATTGTAGAGACACAGCAGCCACTTTTGCATCTCATTGACAACCTAACCTACTCCATGCTTATTTCCCACATATGCATTTCTTCATGGTATAAATTCTCTAGCAAATTTTACCTTTACATTTGTACAGGGACAATACACTGACAATTTTCATAGAGAATTTAGGCCAGAAGAAAATGCGCCACATTTCTCAATATATTAAGTAGTTTCTGGAAACATATATTTATATAAAATAATACATACACATTTTAGTAAATATGAAATGCGTTGTAAAAAAAACATTAGTAAATATGCTTTATATTGTTTGTTCAAGATGTCAATCATAATATCCAATGAAGATTTTTATTCATCCAGGTCATGGTATATCTAGCATAAGTAAATCTAATTCAAGTCATTATTAAAGACATTTCACTATTCATCCAAGCAGCTTCTTCAGTTCAACTGACTGGCATGGGAAGTCCTGAGCATATTGTGCCATTGTGATTGGATTAAAGGAAGAGTTCATATGCTGAGGACTTCCCATACCAGTCAGCTGAACTGAAGAATTGAAGCAGCTTCAATGATTACTTAGCAAGTCCAGTTGCTTTAGATTTACTATATATATTATACTAGACATAATATCCAGTGTGTTAGTTGTTTAGATGACCTATTTTGGTCAAACTGGTAGTGATACTGCCCAGGTAAAAGCCCAAAATGGCTCATCTTCCTGACCAATTTCTAGCTAAGAAATTGTTCAAACGTGGATAAGGTTGAGAAAGATAATGACCTGCAGAAAACTTAACTTCATTGAGTGGCGTATGTGATATTTGAAGGTATTAGCTATGCATGGGCCCCATGTAATCTTATAGCTTTGCTACGGGATGAACCATTCAGGTGATTAAATCAAGCAAAGATGTACAGGGATGGAATCTATTATCTGGAATGCTTATGACCTGGATAGGGGGGGTATTTCCATAAGTTGGCTCTCCATACCTTAAAATCATTTAAACATTAAATAAACCTAATAGGATTATTTTTTTTACCATCAAGCACAGGGTACTGTGTTATTATTACAGAGAAAATGAAAATTACAAAAAAATGATTTGTTGGGGGCGCAAGCGCGCAGCAACCAAGATGGCCGCACCGTTTTAGAGCTCCGCAGCTCACCAGTGCATTGACCGGCGATTTGCCCAGACACAGGGTAAAGGGAGCCCAGAAAGTAGGGAAAACAATAAGGGACCCACCAGGAGTCGCTGGATCGGGTCAGGGTCCGCCATCGCGGGAGTCGCAGAGCAGGGACAAGCGCGCCACAAATAAAACAACGCCACAAGGCCTACAGTACAGCGTGCGCACCCTAAGGCTGTCACAAATGTGGCAAAGCAGACTAAACAGGAGAGAGGAGAGGACTGGAGGGCATCATAAAAGGAGGTGAACGATATAACGACAACCCCACCACCCCTCCTGATATTAACCCCTACTCAACCGGGCACTGGTATACCCCATCTTGAGAGACCCGCATCTCTTCCAGGGAACCAACCCCTAACTTTGCATAAACTGTAAAAGGGGAAATTAAAACAGGGAGACCAAATACACTTAAAGCAAACTGACCTTAAGGTAAAGCCTATTACTGAGGAGAAGGGAAAGCTGATAAATCCCACAAACTGTTAACACAACTGTACCTAAGCCAATAGGCATAAATCTTCACCCTCTGCTAAACCTCAACATTACAAAGAATGGGAAAGTGGAGCAAAGCCAGGGGCCTACAGGCTCCCACACCTAAGCAGACAACCTCGGGTAAACACATTGAGGAATACATGCAAAAACAAGGGAAACTACTCCTCCACAACAATCAGATTCAGACACTGATAATCCATTATATCAACAAGATGCAGAGACAATATCACAAACTGACTCTCAGCATGTCTTAAAAGAATCTGATTTGCTATCGCGCTTCAAGCACATGCTACGCACAGAGCTTGAAGCCACCTCCAGGAAAATAACCAAAACCCTATCTAAAGAAATAAGGGAACTGGGACAACGCACAGATCTCCTGGAACAAAAAATGGATGATGCAATTACAGTTCTGGATGGTCATGAACTAGACATAAATACCATGAAAAGACAAATTACAGACCTCCAAGAAAAATTAGAGGACCAAGAAAATCGCTCAAGGAGGGAAAATATCCGTATTAGGGGCCTTCTGGAGACCTATAAAAATTTGGAAAAAGACATTGAATCATTACTATCTACTTTAGTCCTGCACCTACCTTCTGCTAAGCTAGATATGGACAGAGTTCAGGCAAGTTCAGGCAAGCCAGCACAACCAAACCAACCACGGGACATCATTGCCAAGCTTCATTACTTCCAAACAAAAGAAGCAATTATGAGAAACGACCCCTTTACAAAACGAAGGCCATACTATTCAAATCTTTACAGACCTGGCACCTCAAACCATCCAGAGGAGATGCACATTTAAACCTGCGCTTGCTATTCTCCAGAACCACAATATAAAATATAGATGGTCATTTCCACTACGTCTTAACTTTTTTCATAATGGCAAGCAATACTCCCCCCATCTACAGTGGGAGACACTATGGAAATTCTACAACGTCTTCATCTAGCTGAACCAATGACACAATCACCACAGGCATCACAGAGCCCCACTCATTCAATCAACCTATCCCCAATATGGGCCAAAACTCAATGTGCCCCATGAGAAAGAGGGAAATCCACCCTGGAACCATGAGACAACCAATTGAAAAAGGGTCAGAACATTGCACTACAGTTGATGGTTATTTTTTAGCCCACACAGACATACAATATGCTAATGAAAGCACCGGTGTGCCAGTACGGCTGCCCCCCACGAAAGCTGCACACTCACTGACTTACTGAAATAATCAGTAAAAAGTTCTCTGTTTATTCTGAGAATTGGCCACTAGGCCGGAAATGTTTTTCTTTTGGTTATATGTAATAATAGTTTGTTTTTCTGTAATAATAATTTGTTTTTCTGTTTTCATGTCGGGTGTCCTCTGCCTTCAAAATACACAAGTCCTCAAAGATACGGGATCTGGGTACTTCAGGTCAAATACCCAAGCTACCCAACTGTAACAATCAACAAAACGTGAGTTGTGTAAAGGTACTATTTCCCGCTCACATCAATACTTCCTCAAGCGTAACTACAGAAATACCAGGGTTAAAAAGGAGGAACCATCCTATCCTCCAAGCACTACCTCAATATAGTAAGGGTTTTACAACATTATAACAGCCTTTAATAACTATAAGTAATGGCATCCCAATTGAAACTTATTTCTCATAATGTACAAGGCTTTAATTCCCCTAACAAAAGGACTAAAGCATTCCGATACTACCACTCAGCCAGAGTAGATATCCTTTTGTTACAGGAAACACACTTTTCAACCACGTCTACCCCCAAATTTCTCTCCTCCTGCCTCCCAACCTTTTATACAGCAAACGGTCCCAAAATAACTAAAGGGGTAGCAATATGTTTGAGAAAGGGCCTCCCAATAACAATCCAAAAGGAGATAAAGGATCAGGAAGGGAGATACCTGATCTTGATCTTGGAGATCCAAGATCAAAAAATTACAATAGTGAACTACTATAGCCCAAACACGGACCAGGTATATTTCTTAACAGACCTACTCTATACAGTCCAAAAACATAGAGAAGGAGTACTCCTAATGAGGACTCAAATTTAAGCCTAGATCAAGCAATAGATAGATATAATCCAGCGGTCTCCAAGCATCACCCTGATAACTCCACAGAAACCATTCAACAAAATAGCCCACCTACACATAAAGATTTAACCCTTCTAAAAAAAATTCTATCTTCCATACAGCTTTTGATGTATGGAGAGAAATGAATCCAAGGAGAAAAGACTATACATTTTACTCTAACCCGCACTCAACATACTCACATATCGATCATATCTGGGTACAACAAGCTCTCTTGCCAAAGGTAACCCCAAAAATACATGTAAACACATGGTCAGACCACTCACCACTTTCTTAACACTAAGAGATCTCCATTACATGCCAACGACTAAAAAATGGAGACTCAACGATACATTTATAAAAATTCCACAGACCCAACAAATAATACAAAACCATTTAGAACAATACTTAAGTATTAAGGGGCCAAATCATAAGTGCTATCTCCTATAAAATAAAACAATCTAACCAACAAACAGCCCAAATGCAAACCAAATTAGAGGAATTAGAGAAACAGAACAAAAAGGCCTCTACCACAACACTGAGGTCACAATTGTCCAAATTAAGGACAGAGCTAGATTTACATCTATCAGCAAAAGCAGCCTCTACACTACAATGGAGATCTCAAAAATACTATTCCCTAAGAAACAAACCCACTACACTATTAGCCAACCAACTGAAAAAACCCTCAACTCCAAACACAGCTCTATATAAAATTAGAACCTCTCAAGGAGAGATCACAGAAAATCCAGGCAAAATAATAGAAGAATTTAGCAAATTTTATAAATCACTATTTTCCTCCGGTACAGAGTCTCCTAGGGAAAAAAGCAGACAGTTTTTTAGAATCAACATACCTTTCGCACCTCACAGAACCCCAAGTTAACTTAATGGAAAACATAACCCAGGAGGAAGTTCAAAAGGCAATAAAGCAATTAAAAATATCAGAAGCACCCAGCCCAGATAGCTTTACGGCCTTATATTATAAAAAATATGCTAAAACATTAATACCCTATCTAACAAAAGTATTAAACAAAATCATGGAGGGAGGATACTGGGGGGGAGAGTCACTTCTAGCCCAGGTTACCCCGATACCAAAACCAGACACAGACCCCTTGAACTGTGCGAATAACAGACCAATCTCAATTATGAACATAGATGTAAAAAGTCTATCAAAAATTCTAGCTGAACGGCTAAATACCTTCCTACCCTCTATAATTGACAGGGACCAAGTGGGCTTTGTCCCTAAGCGTCAGGTGACAGATAACATTAGAAGAGCATTGTCCTTTATACACACAATCCGATCCAAGGCCATTTCCGGGTTATTATTATCCATTGCCGTAAGCAAAGCCTTTGACTCAGTCTCATGGCCATACTTACATTACATATTAGATAAATGGGGGTTCAAACAAAAATTTCAACATGCAATTTAAGCATTATATAATCACCCCCAAGCCTATGTTAGATGGGGCCCATACTATACAGAAACCTTCCCATTATCAGGAGGCATGAGGCAAGGCTGTCCACTATCCCCTATTTTGTTCATATTAGCTCTGGAACCATTGGCTGCACAAATCCGAAACAACTTCAATATTAAAGGTTTAGAAATGGACTCCATACATCATAAATTATGCCTTTTCGCAGATGATATTTTACTACTAGTAACTAGATCCCTGACCTCGTTACCCAACCTGATTAATATATTTCATAAATATATGCAGAAATATTTGCAGAAATAGCAGGACTTATGATAAACTATACAAAAACCTATGCAATGAACATAAACCTTCCACCCCCACAAATCAAGCTCCTCCAATTGAATTTTGACTTTAAGTGGCAATCAACATACTTAAAATATCTAGGGGTCAAAATAACCCCACAAATACAAGACCTACACAAGATTAATTACCACCCCCCTGTGGAAAAAGGTAACAACCACATTAAAGACCTGGACAAAACAGGACCTTTCCTGGATTGGTCCTTTGCTTTTTAACTTGTTTATTAATGACCTGGAGGTGGGCATAGAGAGTACTGTTTCTATTTTTGCTGATGACACTAAATTGTGCAAAACTATAAGTTCCATGCAGGATGCTGCCGCTTTGCAGAGCGATTTGACAAAATTGGAAAACTGGGCAGCAAACTGGAAAATGAGGTTCAATGTTGACAAGTGCAAAGTTATGCACTTTGGTAGGAATAATATAAACGCGAACTATCTACTGAATGGTAGTGTGTTGGGGGTTTCCTTAATGGAGATGGATCTAGGGGTTTTTGTAGATCACAAGTTGTCCAATTCCAGGCAGTGTCATTCTGTGGCTACTACAGCAAATAAAGTGCTGTCTTGTATAAAAAAGGGCATTGACTCAAGGGATGAGAACATATTTTTGCCACTTTATAGGTCCCTGGTAAGGCCTCACCTTGAGTATGCAGTGCAGTTTTGGGCTCCAGTCCTTAAGAAGGATATTAATGAGCTGGAGAGAGTGCAGAGACGTGCAACTAAACTGGTAAAGGGGATGGAAGATTTAAGCTATGAGGTTAGACTGTCGAGGTTGGGGTTGTTTTCTCTGGAAAAGAGGCGCTTGCGAGGGGACATGATTACTCTGTACAAGTACATTAGAGGGGATTATAGGCAGTTGGGGGATGTTCTTTTTTCCCATAAAAACAATCAGCGCACCAGAGGTCACCCCTATAGATTAGAGGAACGGAGCTTCCATTTGAAGCAGCGTAGGTGGTTTTTCACGGTGAGGGCAGTGAGGTTGTGGAATGCCCTTCCTAGTGATGTGGTAATGGCAGACTCTGTTAATGCCTTTAAGAGGGGCCTGGATGAGTTTTTGAACAAGCAGAATATCCAAGGCTATTGTGATACTAATATCTACAGTTAGTATTACTGGTTGTATATATATAGTTTATGTATGTGAGTGTATAGATTGGTTAGTATAGGTTGTGTGCTGGGTTTACTCGGATGGGTTGAACTTGATGGACAATGGTCTTTTTTCAACCCTATGTAACTATGTAACTATGGATTGGCCGAATCCATGCAGTTAAAATGATTCTCTTACCACAAGTATTATACTACTTTAGAACTTTACCAATTCCAATACCCAACCTAGAAATTGAAAAACTACAACAACAGGTTATGAAATTTATATGGAATATAAAGCCTCCCAGGGTTTCTAAGGCCACAATGACAGCGTCAAGACAAAAAGGAGGCCTGGGAGTCCCAAACTTTGGTAAATACTTCCAAGCAGCTCAACTATCCACTATCCCCCTGATATATGCCAATCCCCCTCCAAAACGGGTGTCCATGGAGGAAGCGCTTATCAACCCAATAAAACTGGCAGCAACCTTATAGCTACCCTATGTACATAGACCGGATGGCTTAACTCTCATGCTGGAACAAACCCTAAATACTTGGGACAAGATAAAACATAAAGCAAAACTACTCTCTCCTCACTATCCAGCAGTCTCGATACTGGCAAATCCAGAATTCCCCCCAGGTTTAGGTAAGGGGTCTTTTAGGTGGTGGGAGACTAAAGGTCTCACGGTATTAAGACATCTATATAGATAGATTCCAACAGCTGTACTCCCCGCCTCCTGGAGAACTTTTCAGATACATGCAGGTGCAACACTACCTGCAAAGACACAAATATACCACCTTCTACGTACCTAGAAACTATTTGTTTCAAATATTCATACTCCAAAGGAGTGCTTTCAAAACTATATAATATCTTATCTGAAACCAGCCTTACACCCACCTTACCATATGTAAAAGCCTGGGAGAATGACCTTGGTCATTCATTAGAGGAAAATGATTGGTTTAAAATACGGGACTGGGTAGCACATAGCTCAATCAATACTTCCCTGCAGAAAGCGGGGTATAAGGTTTTATTACGCTGGTACCTAGTCCCAGCCAGACTTCAAAAAATCAACAACCAATACAACTCACAATGCTTTAGAAACTGTAGAGGGGAAGGCATGGTCCATCATATATGGTGGCAATGTCCTGGAGTACAAAGATTCTGGACTAGGGTCCACGAAATGATATTTTCAGTCACAGTCATAAACCTGACTAAATCTCCAGAACATGCATTACTGGGGAAAACAATCCCTAATGTAAACAGATATGCAAGGATGCTGATAAACCATATTTTTACTGCAGCTAAACTAACAATAGCAAGATCATGACGGTCTCCATTTTTGCCTATACTGCAGTTAAAAAACAAGGTCAACTGGATATATGTTAATGAAAGATTAACTAGTATCCTTATTGATAAACAAGAACGGTTTCAAAAAGTATGGAACCCCTGGACACAATATACTTTCAACCCCACCTGAACTAAGCCTTCCCCCCATACAATATAACAGGTAAAGAACAAGGAAATCTGGTGGAGGGAAAAGGATATGAAGGGAACAATTTAACTGAAGGGACTTTGATTAAGGTAGAAGCAAAATAAAAATGAAAATTTACAGGTAGAACCCGGATACCGGAACGGAGTAAACAGAGGCACCCCACCCAGATACCGGAACGGAGTAAACAGAGGCACCCCACCCAGTTCAATTTGGTTTTAGTGTAAATAGTTAGAATATTATTTTCGGAATAATAAACCTCTATTTTCTATTACCCGCCAAGTCGTGATTCTGAGAAAACAAGACCCCGACTTGCTTATCCCTTCCCCTTCCCCCTCCCTCTCCCTCTCCCTCTCCCTCTACCGTCCCTTCCCTATCAATCTCCCCCTCCCTCCCTTACCCATCCTTTTCCCCCCTCCAAGACTGACATACAAGAGCTAAACTCGGTTGACAAATGTATAATTTACTGTTGTAACTTAATATAACTTTATGCATCAATGAATACTCTATTATAAATATGTCATTCACAATAAAAAAGTTAAAACAGAAAAAAAAAAATGATTTATTTATAATGGAGTCTATGGGAAATGGCCTCCTCATAATTCAGAGCATTTTGGATAACAAATTTCTAGATAAGGAAATCCATACCAGTACCTATATCTTGACAGGTCTAAAAAACTTCCTAGAGATCAGTGTACAAGCAGTTTTTTTTTAAATGCGGCTTCAGTGACACAGCTACTGTACTTTTCATTTATTTGGAACAGGTTTCATTGGTTCCTTTAAAGTTATCTATTACTGTCAGGAAACAATAAAAGTAAATTCCAGCCAGCTTCAAATAGCAGCTAGACATTTCATATAGTGAAATAGGTCTACACATTTCGGAAATAATCTTAATATATAAAAACTGTAACAACATACTTAATATTTTGTTTTCATTATTCAGAAACCTTTATTATTCTAAGGACAGATTCTTTTTTAAGAAGTCATTTAAGAATAATATCCAGTGTGCATGATCAGAGTATAGGCAACAGTAGCTTTTCCATCAATAATTCGAAGTACCTTAAACTCAAAAAAAAAAACTTGTTGCGGAGTCCTTTGCAAAAGATCTATGTAATAAATATTGTTGTTACTCCAGCAAAACCGTTTGTAATATCAACTTTCCGTTACCATTAATGAAACTAACACAAAGGGGGGAATTCACAAAAGTGGTGATATTGAGACAAAATAAAAGTTGAGATAGATTTGTCGGATTTTCCACCATATTCACAAACCTCTATCTCCACTTTCGTGAATTTGTCTTTTAAACAGACAGTTTTCAGATTTTGTCATTTTCCCGACATTTTTTTAATGAATTTGCCTTTAGCTCTTAGTAAATCTGTCGGTGCCATCAAACCCAGTCCCACAGCTACACAAGCCTTGGGATAATAATTTTACCAGCAGGATTTTGCATTTCATGTGCCATTTGTCATTTCACTTTGGGGGCGTTTCCTAAAGGGGTAATTTTAGTTTGCCCAGGGAAACTATACCTCATTTTTTTCAGGACTTTCTAATGTTTTCTATATTTCTGTGTAATTCTACTTCTGTAACAAGATTTAAGGGTCTAAATACCTTCTACTCTAGCCCCTACTCATTTACTGGTCAGCAGCAATCTGGCCCGAACATCAACATGCACAGTGAAAAGAGGTCCAACAGGACTAGGGCCCACTGGGTTTTTATCCAGTGCCCTGTTGGGGCCAGTCCAACAATGTACCCCAATATCCCAGTTTGGGGTGCCATTGTGTATGTGCTGTATGCTGATCACCAAAATGGCTGCTGGGAACAGGTGGGGACCAATGCTGTCAAGCAGCTTTGTAGTTCTGGACATGCTATGGGGGCGCAGATAAGTTGGGGGAGTTGTGTCAGTGAAGTGATTAAAGAGGGGGCACTGCTGCTAAAACTACAAATTTGCCTGGGAGGCTTTACTTTTCCTTTTAATAAAATTGTTTACAATATATTAACACAAAATGTTATTATTGCCTCATCGATGAAGCTAAAACTGGCATAACAATGCAAATGTGAGGTAAAAACTTTTTATATATAAGATATAAATTAAACTTTTTTTTAATCAGTGTTTTACTTGTTTATAAAATGTTAATGAGGCTTTTTGCACCTTTTGTTCTCGGGTTAGACAGAAACTTGTCCCCTAACAATAGTCTACTAATCTCCATTAATAAGTTAATGATCCCCTAATGGGGCCCCTACCTTAGGTGTGAATTGGAGACTGGGTGAAACAAAACACATTGGTCTGACAGTTACACTGAGCTTTACTCCATTTTGAAAATGTCGGGAAAAAATGTTGTTAAACCGTCGTATAAATGTCGTTTAAACGACAAATTCACAAAAGTGTCTGTAAACTGTCTTTCTTTCACCAAAAACGGAAAAGTGGCAGTTGAGTCGGAATTTAGGCGGATTTCTGTTTGTGAATCTTGAGAAAGTGTTTTCCACCACTTTTACTCCAAAAAAGGGCTACCTCCACTTTTGTGAATTACCCCCATAGCGTTAGGGAAATGTACGGAGAGGTGCGTATGTGTTAGACACCTCTCAGTGAGCATCATAGCCAACCTTAGACCCGGGTCTGGTGCTGAAAAGTGCATCTGCCCAAGGTGCTGCTCCTGCTGCATTGCTCTACCATCTTGTATGATGTCCCAGTGATGCTTTGCACTGTATGGATAGCACGCATGCACAGTAGAATGAAATATGCAACATTTAAGTTAAAGCCCAATCTTTACTGCAGATGTGCGGTGTCCAGGACCCCTGAAGAGAATTCCTGGTGTGCACCTGGAATTCCACCCTGGGCGATGATGTTCACTGGTGGGGTGTCTAACACATTGGCACCCTGTGTCCTTTAAGGAAGAATTGTGTTTTTTCTCTAAGTAAAAGCACAAATCTCTATGGATATAATCCAGTTCTGCTTTTATTTTAGCAACACAATAACATGCAAAAAGTTGTAGACTTCATTAATGCAATCAGGACAAGCATCATGATTCATTTAATAGAAACAATGTAAATGCATCAATTAAGCCTATGCCTCACCTGTGAATGTTGTAAATAAAAAACTGACCCTAAAAAATACTTTCTTCAAAGTACGATTTAAAAGCTTCAATTACGAATGCACAGTGTGCAATTTAATAATTTAAAAAAAAACAAAACAAAACACATATTTCAATCCTAATTGAAATCACAAAGTGGCAAAGAGTCTGATACTATTGAGGCCAATGCATGAAAACGTGCAACCTTGTATATGCTTCCACAAAAATCAGACACATTTGAACTGAAAATCTTCAGTGTCAGGATGATTTATTCGTGTGATGCTTTAGGCATGAGTACATGGCATCTATTTATGCTGTCTGCTTTGAAGGTAGCTCCAGGGTTCCCTACGTCAGTAGATGCACTTGCGCCAAATTTGAACAAGGTGTTGGGATGGAGGCAGCAATGCAGAGTGCAACTTTGTGGCACTATAGGGAGCAGCTTTAGACACAAATACCTTTTAATAACGGTGCCGATTCCTGCAACTACTTCACCTATTTTTCCTGCAGTGCCAACTGCAGTTGCATCGTCAATGAGCCTTTTTGTTTATGAATTAACATTTCAAGAAGTCTTAATAAGGAATTTATCTCAGTACAATTGAGTGTAATTTTTTTTTACAAAAAAATGAATCAATCAAACAGGCAAGAAAATAGTCCAAATAGCTACAACTACTTACATATTCAGCAGTATCATCCATTTCCCACTAAGTAAGTAATAGAAAGCAGAAGAGGAAGAATATATATTATATATATTTTTATCTGGTTGACTGGTTAAACTCAAAAATGACCATACACATACAAAGCTGAAACCTTAAACTACACTAATTTAAACATAAATAATACATAAAATGCATTTGGGGCAGATTGATCAAAATGTGAGTTTACAGCCTAATACATAAAAACTCTTCTTCTTTTCATTCCTATGGGATTTTTAGAAGCAGATTTATCAATGGGTGAATTTTAGTAAATATCCCATACAAATGAACAGAACATGGGTGAGTTTTTATGTAGTAAGCTCTAAATACACATTTTGATAAATCAAAATCTCTACAAAAACTAAGAAAGAATAACTTTTATTCAAAAATAACTAGTTCCATTTTGTAAGGCTTTTGGCAGCAGGTTGTAAATATACATTGACACAACACAAAACACAATGACTGAGCCAAAATACTACATCTACATTTAAACAAACATTTCTACTTGTTTCCATTAGTCATGGACTTTCAACCCCTTAAAAGTATAAGTGCTCAAGTATGCTCCTTAAAGGACAAGGAAAGTCTAAGTCACTTGGGGGTGCCAAATTGCTAGGCACCCCCAAGTGACTTAAATCTCTTACCTTGTACCCCGGGCTGGTGCCCCTGTTAGGAGAAAACAGCACTAGCCTGGGGTACCTGTAGCGAGTGCTTCCTCCTTCCTATTCGCGCTGCTGGCAAATGTCCGGGACAGACGCATGCGCAGTAGAGTGAAACGCCAACTTCTCTGTTCAAAATTCGGCTTTTTACTCTACTGCACATGTGCGCGCAGGGAACAAGAAAGAAGGAAGCGATCGCTGCTACCCTGGGCTGGTGCTGTTCTCTCCGTACAGGGGCACCAGCCCGGGGTAAAAGGTAAGCGATTTAAGTCGCTTGGGGGTGCCTAACATTTTGGCACCCCCAAGTGACTTAGACTTTCCTTCTCCTTTAAAGAGATTCTGTCATGATTTTGCTTTTATGTACTTTTTATTTCTAAATTACACTATTTACACAGCAAATAATTTACTCTACCATTTAATATTTCATACTTGAACAAACAAATGCATTTTTTTAGTTATAATATTGTCTAGTCATCCATTTCAGTGTAGTCACACACACATATCTACCCCCCATTATATTACAAAGTACAGCACACTGCAGGATTTTTCAGCATTAAAGCTCAATTGGTTCAAATAAACCACCAGGTGCAATCATTCATGGTAACTGGGATATAACATTTACTGGCCACTTACCTAAAGCTAATGCCACATGTAGCGTATGGCAAATATTTTGGGCAAGCCGAAAACCGTTTGCAGAGAATATGCTCCATACGCTTAAAAATCCCCCATCAGAGCCTGCACCCGAATTAATTGAATATGCTCGGGTGCAGGCACATGTAGCCAATATCCACCTATCAACGCAAGACTTTGCATTGGGTACTTATTACAAAATGAAAAATACAGTAGGTCAGATCGGTGAACATTCTTCAAAAAAACAGTGCTTCTGAACCTCTATTTATATTATCTTACCAGTGGGGAAGCATCTGAATGTGCCTGTGACATTAGTCATTACCTATGTTGCAAACCAACTGTCACCTCTGCTGACATGCAAAAAAAAATGCACATTTGACTGTTTTTCACTCCAATAACTGCCTTTTATGAGTGGTGACAGGCAGTTTCCATTATAGCCACTGACAGGTGCTGCTATGTGATTAGGGCGCTTCTTTGGTTGATGAAGACTATGTCTCCTGTGACATCAGCCTAAAGTCAAATATACACAGGCTGACCAGATAAACTCTCTGCCCAATCAGCCCACAAAGCTTATGAGGAGCTACACATGGTATGCCCACCTTCCTATTGTTACAATCATTTTTGCAATGTACACAAACATTTGAAAGATCAGGAATTTGAGAGGAGCTGTTACTCCTCTCACTTTATCTTCACAATAATGGTGAAAAAACACATACAATTTCTAACTTGCCCAATTCCAGTACCAACTGATATCCACAGCTCAAGGATATTGGTTGGGCTTGTTTATGGGAAGCATAAATACATCTTTAAGATCTCAGATTTTGTCAACTAAATTATTAGCGGGTTATACATTTTAGTTTTAAAACAAACAAAAAAATGAATCTCGTAAATATAGAAAATATTTTCTTTATGTGACTCACCTGAGCATCAGCCAACATCACATCTTTAATTAAGGTCAAGCCACTTGCCTCTCCATTTTCCATTCTAACATAGTGAACTTGGTACCCACGAATCTGGCCATGTTGGCGGTTTTGAACTGGAGAACGCCAGAACACTTTAATGGCGGTTGAATTGAGTACCTCCACTTCTACTTTCCGTGGTGGGGCACTGGGTACTGTGATATAAAGAAAAATGACTCTCATGCACAGTAGAGACACAAGAGTCAGGGAAATATAGTGGCACAGAACTATACAAAGAAACATGCTTGACCTATGCAGAAAAATTATTAACTGAAAAGTTTAATACATGGACAGAAAAACCATAGCAACCAATAAGCACTTGATATTTTCTGGTCTGCTTTATGAAAACAAATATCCTATATCCACAAACTTTGCACTTATTACACTGTCTGAGAATTATACAAACTATACCAATGATGATCATTTAAAGGAATAATAAAATCTATACTTGTGTGGTCCCAATTAGTACCTGGGGTGTCTTAGGAAATCTAAATGCTATAAAACCATTTACATTGCTAACTGGGTTCTTACCTTGTATACACTGTATACAATTTCTGGAAAGCATGATATTTGCAAAGCTTTGCATACCTAAGAAGTATTGCAAATGGGTTATTTTTAGGCATCTTTTGAACATGTATTAGCAGGTGCCAGCAGGGCAAGAACAAGTGTTCCTGGCTCAGCAACGACTGATTCTCTTTCTCCTGATAACAGTGCAGGTGTCAATATTTAGCGCTCTATATATATATATATATATATATATATATATATATATATATATTCCAGTTTGGTAAGGTTCTTTAATAGGTCACGTAACATAATATAAACTATCTGTCGGTTAAGTATTCATTCTGGGGGTATAGTTTTCCTTTAATAGAGGACAATAAGACCAAATGCCCTTACTTATATTTATCAGTACTACAAGTCACATAAGCATTAAACATTTTACATAATGCCATCAGATAATATATGTATTTAAACAGACAGCAGTATACACCTCAAATTAATTTCCAACATGATCCTATTATACACCATCTTACATGATCCCAGCATTTCCACCCAACAAGCCTATATAAAAAATGCAGAACAAAGTTAGTCATTCATTCCCTATGGGGATAAAGTACATAAGGTAAAAATCCAACGGGACTCGATCTGCTTCAACATTTTATCACAGTCACCGGGGCAGGCCCTCCATCTCTTGGGCCTGTCGGTGGTAGCCTTTTGTCATATGATAAAATGTAAGACATTAATGAATCAAAGCACTAAACAGATCTTTAAAATTTGATCCGTGTCATGTCAAATGAAGGGAGTTATCTATGCCTTGCAATGTGAGTGTGGATTATAGGAACATAAGAGTCTAGTGTGTAGATACATTATTAAATGCAATGGGGGACCCCCGTACACTTCAATGCTGAGGGCTTCCAGAAGGTCAACCACCCCAAGAGAGAGGGTGGTGACTATGATAAAATTTTGAAGCAGATTGAGTCCCGCTGGATTTCTGTCTTACCTTTATCCCCAGAGGGAATGAATGAGGAACTTAGTGTTGAACCTTTTATATAGGCGAGTTGGGTCGACATGCTAGGATCATGTGAAACGGTGTATTATAGGATAACACTGGAAATGAATTTGAGATGTAAATTGCTGTCTATTTAAATATATGTAAATATTTATATTATCTGATTACATTAAGTGATATGTGTTATGTGACCTGTAGCACTGATTTATATAAGTAAGGACTTTTGACCTTATTGCACTCTGTTTAGATGGTTCTTCCATGCGATCTGTGATATTAGCAAGGACATTTAACTTTTATTACCTTTTACCAAGAGGACGTTAGTGGCTTCACTATGGAAAACTATGTGAATTAAGATGTAAGTAAGGGCACTGGACTAAATTCCCCTCCCCTATAGGAAACAACGTGTTGTGTGAATAGCCTCCACTGGAGGGGCTGTGTGCACAGGAGTATCTAAAGTGCCCATATTGAGTGACACTGCACTGATGCGGACTGATTGCGCCTTGAGAAAGTCCCAGGTGTCGGCCGAATATTGAAATGTTAAAAAAGTAACGTTTCTGGGCACGCCCCTTCTTCAGCTTTGCCAGGAGTGGTGAGATGGAATGGTAGTGCTAAGTACTGTACACAGTTACCATCAGCAGCATTTCTTATCAACAGACATGTGGCTTTCCATAATAATATTTTGTAAATATTTGGTTTTATGGAAGTTTTATGTCACTTGATCCTAAGGGGAGGGTGTATCCACCAGTTGTGATTAAAGGCCCTGATATGGGTGCTATTTTCATTTAGACTATATGCCTTCCATCTGTGCACTTCCATCATGCACAGTGGCCACATTCAAACACCCATCTCATTTGTGAGCCAATTGTGAATATTTATGTGTAATGCACATTTCACTGTGATTCACGAGTAAAGGTAAGATGGGCACAGCAGTGGAATATTTAAGCATTTAGGGGAAAACATGCACTTAACAACCATATGCAAATAAATATGCACTGTGCAAAAATTTATAAATGAATCCCTTGTATTTTTTCTTTTGGGAATGCCTTACAGCCTGGTCAGTGTGTGTGATGGGAGAGAAGGTGTTAGAATATGGCTCTAGTTCATAGTTGGGGTGAAGGGGCTGAATATGCTCCTTTCTCTGAGTGTAAGTATGTAGACATGTATGTTTGAATGTACATTATTGTGCAGTAAGGGGGGCAGCATTGCTACCTGTGGCACCAAGGGAACTCACCAAATCTTATTCTGTTAGAAGGCAGGTTTCATTTTGTATATATCCCTTCTTATAAAGTCTATTATGTTCTGGCTTAGCCTGCCCATTGATTTACAGTCCTGTTTCTAAACTAAATAATTAATTTATTAACCATTAAATATTTATGAATTTTACCTTCATTTTCCATAGCGGGAACACCTGCTTTTGAGACCCCCTCAGTTTTGCACTGCATTTTTTTCATGAAAAAGGATCTGTAGAATTTGATTCTCTGCTGCATGAAACACCAAGTTCTGCAGTTTTTCTCCCATCTGTACTACTATGTTTATGCAGTTCTCATAATATGGGTATTGAACCTAGGATGCCATGAATAACAGGACTGTGGCATAAGGATAGTATTTTTTCCCCCAATAATATAATTTATTTTGTTATGTACATTTGTGAGTGGCTCCTACAGACCTGTTATTACTTTATCACCTAGTTATTGTATACAGGCTTAGTGCTAGAAAAGTTGCTTTTGGCATGTCTGTGAACATTCTCATTCATCCAGGTCATGGTATATCTGTAGTAAGTCAAATCAACTGGACTTTTGTGTTTTTCCTAAAGATGTTTTGCTAGTCACCTGACAGGCTTTCTTAGTTCAGAATGACTTGTACAAGGATACTCTGGAATGTTGCACCAATAAGCATAAGCATTATCTGTTTATCATAACAGAGACTCAAGTAGGTAAGGTGTTGATTGTATTAGCAGGATTGGCGCTATGAGGTTCAGATATATGACACCTGGGTTAAAATACACACACACATGAGGTGAAGACTTTCACTGAACTCATTAACACAGTGGACCACAACATCAAGTTTAAACAGGAAAATGTGCAAGGTAACACACTGGCTTTTTTGTTTGGTAAGAGTCGGAGAGCTGGAAACAGAGGTGTACAGGAAACCAATCCCCATAGTCCGGTACCTGCTGTTTGAACCCTACATCACAGAGCAGAAAAGATCCCCTCCAACAGAGAGGCTAAAGCAAAAGAGTTGGAACATCTCAGAGGGGCTCTTAAAACTTGCAGGTATCCAGACTGGGCCTTTGTTAAAACTTTGAAAAGGAGAAACAATACCATTAAAACTACCAGTGAAGGTGAAAAGTATGACAGTCGAAATAATTTATTCCTCCCATATGTATCTTAGAAGGATTTAAAATAAACGCTGTATAACCGTCTGGTCGAAACCAAGCAACACACTGAGGCAGCAACTGGTTCACCCGAAAGACCCAACACCAAAGCATAACAAGAGCAACATTGTGTATTCAGTGCAGTGCTCTGATTTATATGTTGGACAAACGAAACAACAGTAACACCAATGTTAACTGGTCCGGACTCAGTTGTGTACCAACATTTAAAGGAAAAAAAGGCACGTTTTAAGACTGCCAAGTTCACATTCTGGACAGGGAGAAGGAGGAAGAAGAGAGGTGTTAAAGAAGCCATATATGTAAAATTGGAAAAAACCAAGCTTTAATAGATGTACGGGGAGGTGTGACATCAGTTGTCTGCGACATACAATGCTGTCTTGGCACCTCTCCCAGGACAGATTAATAACACTTCAAAGCTCCAATCACACCAATATAATCAAAACCTTTCCTCCATGAGGTCTCTGAACCCATGCTGGTTATGATACACAGATTATGCTGATAGAGCAACATTCCAGATTATTTATTTCAGGAAGATCTTTGTACATGTCATTCAGAATAGAAAAAGCCAGTTGGATGAGAAGTGATATGTCTTCAAGAAGAACACGGGAAGTCCAGTTGAGTTGACTTATTAGTACAGATATTTCTTTTGGTAACTTTTTTCTGCAGACATCCTTGGTGGCAGTTTGTTTAAAAACAGAAAAAAAGATGGGTGGCGTTTTAAAGTATACTAAAACGTGTTCCAATATGAGACAAAAAACAATAGGATTGTAATCCATCAACATGGATTTATGTTAATATTAATTACAAAGTGCAAACATACTGTATATACTCGAGTATAAGCCTAGTTTTTCAGCTCCCAAAATGTGCTGAAAAAGTCACCCTCGTCTTATACTCGAGTCGGGTGCCATGGGTCCCTCTAGACTAGCACCCTCTGTCCTTTGTGTGCAAATTAGGCCACCTGCAACCAGACCCTCCAGTGCCCTGGCCAAGGCTCCCACTAGCAATACTTATTTCCCCTTACATCTCCTCCGGGACCGGGTCTGCTGCCAATTTGCCAATGTGCAATGAGCGTGGGGTTGTTTTTGTTGACCCTCTTCTCCGCTTACAGAGCTAGTTTACTGTTTTTCTTTGAAATAAATATTGAAAAACATATACCCCACTGATGCCTCAATTAATGTAATTTTATAGGTATTTATTTTGATTATTAAAACTTAGCAGTAGCTGCTGCATTTCCCACACTAGGCTTATACTCGAGTTTTTCCAGTTTTCTTAGGTAAAATTCGGTACCTCGGCTTATATTCAGATCGGCTAATACTCGAGTATATACGGTACTCAAAAATAGAAAACCATAACAGAGACTTAAGCAGGACTCTTTGTGAAATAGCACTGCAGTATTTTGGAGCTTTTTGGAAATCAGGTTTTCAGATAATAGATCCTATACCTGTATAAATGTGGGTGCAACACTAACTGCAAAACAGATTAGCCATTAATGGGGAAGATTTACTTAAAAATGGTAAAACAAAGAGAAGATAATAAATATAATTACCATCTTCATCAGTTCGTATCTCAACAGGTGGGCTCTCTGGGCCAGGTCCAACCTCAGTGTGTGCCACTACTGTAATACGATATACTGTCCACTTCTCCAATGCTTCCAACAAGATCTGGGTGGTTTGTGGGGGGATGTCCTTTACTTCTTTGGGTCTGGTGTCGTCAGAATCCAAAGCAGAGTAGCGAACACTGTATCCAGCCAGAACACCATTCTGACTTTCAGCTGGAGGTGGTAGCCAACTTACCAGTATTGTGGTTGACTTCGAGCTGACACACTTTACATTTCGAGGGGGGGCAGACGGTTCTATGAGAGGACAGTTAGGAGCAGGAGAGATAGAAGGCAGACAGAGAAAGAAAAGATGGAAAAGATAAAAACAAAAAAAAAGAAAATAAAAAAAGAAACTCAAAAAAAAATTACCTTTTTAAAAACAAACCATTAAAAAAAAATAAAAAAAAAAATAAGATCTTAAAAATAAAAATGTAAAATGGATAGGAACATAAAGGAATGCAAAATATTGTTCTTTTATTTTTTGTATTCTACTTTTTATTAAACTTACAAACCACTTTTTATTTTGATTTAAGTTCTTAAGCAACTTGAGCAATCTTGTATAAAATGCATGTACAAGACTGGAAGATATACATGTGAAGCTAGCAGTTAAGTATTAATAAAAAAAATGGATTTAATAAGTTTAGTTTGTTTAAAAAATGAAAGCAAAGATCTGATTGGTTGCTACAGTTAACTATACTGGTGCAGTTTATAACCTATATTAGAAAATCCCACCAATATTTGCCTTTTTACCCAAAGGAATACAGTATGTGTGAATGTTTAGCACCTGGTTATAGGTTGTCACTTACTGCAGAGATAACTATAATTATGATCAAACAGTAAAATAGTTGCACAATGCACATCTTCCCATTATGCTATATGGGGATCACTCATGAGATGCCATGAGGTATCTATTATGGTCTGAAAGGCAGAAAGTATTTTAAGAGAATCTTTTCTTTCTATTTATTGATGAAGCATTACAGGATGCAATGTTTCACAATTCTGTTCTTTAATTACAATTTCCTATGAAAGGTAAGAGAAAAGATACTTTTACCCTAAAGTTTACCCAAAGGAACACTGCATGTTTTTGCTGTGATTATTGATATGATTATTGTTTGCGGCATTCTTTATGAATGATAGGATAATTATCTAATTACAGAGCAGAGTAGCAAATGACAGAGGTCTTAATTAAAGGGCTAGTAACAGAAAACAATTAAAATAATTTCTATATTATTTTCAAGAGCTTCAATTAACCTGCATTTTTAGAAATACCTTTCATTTTGATTAATGAGTATTACTTAAAGTAGTATTTTCTTCTTAATTTTTATGCATGTCCCAAGCAACCCACACAGTGCATAGGAATCTGCCAATAAAATGGCAGGGCTACAAGACCTGTGTCTTCTGAGTAACTGTGCAGTTGGCTTGCTAATAAAAAACCTGTTGCTATGGGCAAGTTTAGTAATTAGCCCAGAAGATGAAAGGGGATTTGCAGCAGCCTTGAATTATGCAACCCTTTCTTAAAATGGTGAACGCTTAATGAAAATGTACTGCATTGGCACAGTAATTAGTGAACCTCTACATGCTTCAGAACTATAATTGCAATAATAGTTAATTTAATTTATAAAAATGTGCGTGATTTAAAAGGGACAATAAAAACCCATAATAATCACAACTAAACTTGACTGGGACTTTTCCCACAATTTCCAGGGTATTTATAAGAAATGTACCACTATTCCATTTATTTTTAAGCTGTAATTATATACATTTGTGAAACAGCAAATATTAATAAATGCCGTCCTTAGTGACCCTATCCCAAACTTGACCATCATAATGAAGTCTGCATCACCGTTTTAATCCAAATTAAAAAAACCTAACTGTCTAAGAATGACAAAAGGGCAGATTTAACATTAATCGTCAATGAACGATCCATTGTAATCATGATCAATAAATTACTAATCCATTCATGACTGAATAAGTCTTGAATGAATTAATAACCCATTAGTCATGATCAATGGGTTATTACAACAATAGGTAATTCACAATAAATTATATTGATTTATTATAGATAGAAATAATGTTACAATATCTACATCAACATCAAACTTTTATGTTATTTAACTAATATAATTAATCTGACAATAGTAATCAAATACACTTAAAATACTTTAAACACCCCACCCCCCTTTCCCCAAAATGCTATACTGCCCATAGGATACTATGGGAATTTGGGAATTGATCCTTCCGATTAACAGACTCCTCTTTTAGAAGTCTGAGCAGTGGTTTAAGCGGGGAAAACAAAATGCAGGGACAATATGTGTCATACGATGCATGGCGTGCACAATAAATAATCCCTGTCCACAGTGAGCTGATGGCCAACCCACTTGACAATCCATCAACATGACCATTACGTCTAACCTCCTCTTTTGAGCTCCAGCAGTGGACTAATGCTCCGACTCATAAGGATGGCCACTTTCTGGACTTAGTCTTTACCAAAAATCTGTCCCTTTCTGATTTTAACAGTGTCCCCTTTCCCTTCTCTGACCATCACCTCGTTACATTTTCTGTCTCTCACTCTCCTTCCCAACCTGCTCCTTCCCCCGCTGTATTAATTAGAAACACACGTGACGTAGATCTCCCGGCCTTAGCTCGCTCTTTCAGGTCCAGTCTCTCCTCCTTTAATGAGTTGTCTGACCCTGATACCCTGGTTTGCGAGTACAACAGAATACTAGCCTCCACCATTGATTCATTTGCACCCCTTCAGCCTAAGCGCACTCGGGTGCAAAACCCCCGCCCCTGGCTGAATGTGCACACCAAATTCCTACGCTCCTGTGCGAGGTCTGCGGAACGTATGTGGAGGAAATCCCGTACGCAAGCAGACTTTTTCCACTATATATTCCTATTAGCCTGCCTAAATTCTGCCCTGTCGAAGGCTAAACAGGAATACTACAACACCCTCATAAACAGTAATAAATCCAACCCAAAATGCCTATTTTCCATATTCAATACCCTTCTGCGTCCCCTTCTGCATTCGATTGGTCTCCGTAGTGAGGCTGCATCCTGGATCTCTTCCTACCTCTCTAACCGTTCATTCACTGTCTCCTATGCTAACAAAATCTCATCTCCAGTTCCTCTTAATGTGGGGGTACCCCAAGGCTCTGTACTTGGGCCGTTGTTGTTCTTCCTTTACACGCTGTCTTTGGGAGATCTTATCCGTTCATTTGGCTTCAAATACCATCTGTATGCTGATGATACCCAAATTTACTTTTCGACCCCTTCATTAACAGTTGAAACTGAGACTCAAATCTCTAACTGCCTCCTGGCTATCTCCAATTGAATGAACCAACGCCACCTCAAACTGAACCTAACAAAAACTGAACTAATGATCTTTCCGCCTAAGCCTGGTCCTACTCCCCCCTTTTCTATCTCTATTGAAGGCACCCTCATCAACCCTGTCAATTCCATGCGTTGTTTGGGGGTGATCTTTGACTCCAGTCTCTCCTTCTCTGACCATACTAACAACACTGTCAAAACCTGTCACTTTTTCTTACGCAATATTGCCAAAATCCGGCCCTTTCTTTCTACTGTAACAGCTAGGCTGCTCATGCACGCGCTCATCCTATCCCGACTTGACTACTGTAACCTGCTGCTAACCAGCCTCCCTAACTCCCATCTTTCCCCCCTACAGTCTATATTAAACACCGCTGCCAGAATTCTCCTCCTCTCATCAAGGAGAGTTCAGGCCCTTCCCCTGCTAAAGGCCTTATCATGGCTTCCTGTTAAACAAAGAATAGTTTACAAACTCCTTCTCTTAACCTTCAAAGCCCTCCATTCCTCACTACATCTCTTCCCTGGTGTCTCCGTACGTTCCTGGCCAACTCCTTCGTTCCTCGCAGAGCAACCGTTTGGTTGCGCCCCCCACTACTCTGCTGTTTCCCGCCTTAAACCCTTCTGCCTTGCTGCCCCTTATATTTGGAATTCCCTCCCTGATGTCCTCCGGAGAGAATCCTCCCTCAGTCTTTTAAAACTAAACTTAAAGACTACCTTTTGGAGCACTCACCCAGCACCTGATCTGGAAACTGGCACTTATACTGTAATGTCACCCACTGTGACCTATAGCACTTACATTTGCCCATTTGTGTCTGTTAGTTACCCCTCCCATATAGATTGTAAGCTCTAGGGGCAGGGACCTCCTTCATCTTGTGTTTCTGACTCTTATTGCAACTGCGCCTTGTATTTATTGTATTTATTGTTGTACTTTGTATTTATCCATTATCTTTAACCCCCTGTCTGTATTAATGAATTCTACTGTACAGCGCTGCGTACATAAGTAGCGCTTTATAAATAAAGATATACATGCATACATACATACATTATTACTATCTATTTAAAAAATATAAATGTAAAGTTGGGCTGAGCATACAGCTCCAACATTTCATACAATTATCCCATCATTTCATGAAAAATGTGGCCCACAGCATTTTCATGACACAGTCATGAAACATTTGAAACCCCCTGTAACCTTTCTAATGGGAAACTTTGCCATCCAAACAATCCTCTATAGTTTGCAAAAGAAGAAGGAACGAATGATGGTAGGCAAAAAAAATTACCTTTGCAGAAATCATTTATCTTGGATTAGGCTGATGTGAAAATGAGTAAATGTGCAAATTCTGGTAGGTAGCAGAAATGCAATTAAGATCATGGATGTGATGGCAGTAGAATCACATGATTAGAGGTGTTGCTCCTTATTAGCAATATTGAAACTTTAACATAAGATTCAGTTTTATCTATTTATGCACACATACAATAGGTTCAAATTCAGCTAGTCAGCCTACCACAGTGTGAAGCCAAGTAGCACCTAGCCTGCACAATGTCTACTGGTCAATTACTAATACCAAATGGCACATAAAGAGGCCCAGACAAATGCTACACAATTTCTATTATACAAAAAAAATTGAGTGTGTCACAAAAAACAGTAACAACATATGCTTGTTATTTTAAAAAGTATTGGGTTAGTGTGCATTAATAAGCATTATGGATATCATGAATTTAGAACCAATTAGATCTGAGTAGAAATATTAAGACCCCTGACCACCAGAAGTTTTGTTACACAGTGGATTCAAAAAAGGACCACCAATTTACAAAGCAATTTAAATAATTAAAAACACCAACATAGGAAGCTGAAATTCACCAACATAAACAATAAATAATACACCAAGTCACATTTTTACCCTATATAGTTCGTCAGCACAGAGGTTACGGTCCCCTCTCTCCTAAATGGGGGTATGTGGTCATTAAACGAATATTTAAGTTGCAGCATCTGTGGCCATCAGACAAATAGCTGGTTATTCAGTTTTGACTATAAAAAGCACTTCAGTGATTTTTTTTTATGTGCTCACAAAAAGTGTAAGAAGCTTTCTCATCTCAGGTACCAGATAAGTTATAGAAAGTAGCAGCTAGTGTGTAAGAGTCAAAAAGGCATCCCTTGGGTTATATGTCTAGCAAGCCAAGCATCCCATGTAGGTATAGTACTCATTTGACATTTCCAGTTCCAATACCCACCCATACACTCAGTTATCCTGGTAAACATAAAACCTTTCCCAGGTTCTGTCCACGTGGGAAACTCCTCCATTTAAAGGAAATTTCTCTAGCTTTGGCTATTTTGACTGCCTAAAAAGCCAATCAATACCCTAATCTGCCATCAAAACATCACCAAACCACCATCATCCTTCCAAGCATCAATGTTTTCGCTGTTAATAACAATTCATGCTGATTCAGGTAAAAATTATTTTCTTCCAGCTATATTGCCGCTGCAAGCTGCTTTTCTAATGTGAATGGTAAGGCAACATATAAGACAACTCTGTTACACATCCTTCAAATTAGCCTTTATGCCACTGCTTTTTTTAAAAAAAATAAACAGTTCTGAAGCATGGAATTATTTTGGTTCACTAACTTTTTATTATGGTTTACATTTAGAAAAAAAACAATTATTGAGTGGATGCCTGATATGATGAAAGGTTTATCTTTATATACTTTTCTAATTTTAATTAGCTTTTAACAATTTAAGCTATGAGTTATACCAGGTTGTGAAAATCTCCAAAACTGGTGAGAGTGAGAAGCAATAACAAAAAATATAATAACTAATGGACAGTAAGATATTTAAGTAAAAATCAAAACATAAAAACAAAAAAAAAACTAAATAACTAGTTCAAGACCCATCTATTCACCTACCTGCACCACGTCAACAACTAAATAAGACTTTCTTACGATAAATAATGAGAGGAAGAAAGAGGTCAGACACTTCTAGAGATGGTTCAGATTATGTTACAAAAATCAGCTGCAGGTTTCAAATTATAAAGACATCTTTTAAATGGTTACTCTTGTGTACCATAAATAATTTCTGTTTATAATAGTAATGTAAGCCCATGGCTATACTGGCTACAAAGAATATAAAGATCATCACATGCATGTACATATTTTTTGTCCCAACAGAATAAAATCAAACTTTTTAATGAATTAATGTATATATCAAATATGCCAAACCACAAAGATTGTCTGACCTCCTATACGGTTATATAGCACTACTAGTTTGCGCAGTACATTGGCATTATTACTGATCTGAAGACATAACTCCTCAAGGACCAGTGCGTATTTGCTATCGAAGGATGAAGACCAACCACACCCAACAGGCTTACATGTGAATTGCTTAATAAGGACCTATTATTGAAATCCAAACCTGGATTAATATTACCAGTTCGGGAAACAGTGCTGAAGTCTGAAAAAGTATTTCCTGACCTTTTGAGTCCTTACAGTGTTTTTAGCAAGTTGCTAGAGCTTTGTTATTTACTCACCTCTTTTGACATTCACCAGGTTTCATGTGCCGATGCGCCAAGACCCTTACTGACCTCTTATTGAGGCATTTTAACTCTTAAAGTACCATGGATGTTTTGATTTTTTGGAGTTGGCAGATTTCTTTTTTTTTTTAATCAAGCCCACTGCATTAATATTGTGTTTATTTCAATTCAAGAGTACCTTATTTTGCTCATTTTTATCCAGTACTTAAAGAGATAAAATACACCCACTTCAGAAATAAAGAAATATACATTACCTTTAGTTTAATGGATTTTTACTTTAAAGTTTGATGGTATTAGTTAATGTACCCTAACAAGATAGAAGCACAAGTCAGTGGAAGAGGTATAAAAGTATCTCCGAGAGCACTGTGCACTAGAAGCAAGTTCATGTGAGAGCATGACAGAAACAACCACAGTGAAAACTAAGACATGGAGTGCAAAGCAAAGGTGCAATCCTATAAATACCACAGGTGACAATCCTGTCTTTTTTTTTCGAACATGCATTAACAAAGCCACAAATGAACAGAAAAAAAAATCTAAAGAAGAAAGACACTGGGGGTCTGTTCCAAGCTACTCCATCGCTTCCCAGAAGATGACGTGAGCATCAGGCACTGTGAATTCGGCATTCATCCAGAAGCAACTTTGCATATCAAGATAAACTTCGATGTCTTAGGGCACATTTTCATAGTTAATGCAAATCAAAGGGTAAGAGAACGGATGAGTTCAAAACCATAATCACAAAAACTACCAGGACAGCAATACAGACCACTGTTTTTTTTTTTTGTTTTGTTTTTTTAGGGTCCACCATATGGTCTATGTATATGCTTGGTCTGACTGTTCCAGTTTTCCTGGGGGCCTGAAGCAGAGTGTGGGTATAAATATTTCAGTTACCTCAAAAACATATAGATTGGTTCTGGCCCCTTGATTATTCCCTTATGACAAAATATCTATGTAAAAAGCAGTACACAAAAGAAAAAAGACAGTTTCAGATCACCAAAAGAAAAGTCCCAAAGAATTCTATCCTGACCAGTTGTGAGGCTTAGTTTGGAATGTACATTGAATAATGATACTTGTGCCAATAAAAATCCAATCTGTTGAGTAAAATGCAGATAGACAAAAAGAGACTGATCAGTCTCTAACATGTGAGATGTACACAAATCCATCTGAATAAAGAACTGTTAAAGATAATTCTTTGACTTACTCCACTTGTGGCTTCTGAAACTGCAATCTAGATGGTTTACTAGGGATGCAAGAAGACAGAACACACATAGTACAGCTGCCACAGCCATTCATGCAGTGAAAACACCTAATTAAAGCAAAGAACTGTGAAAAGCCCAGATATTTAAACCTTGCCATCCAAGGATTGGTTTCTCAATGCAACAGCAAGGTTACAATCCATTAAACTAAAACTATCTTAGGATGGCTGTTCATATTTCATGGTGGTGTCCATTCCAGTCACACTAAAGTGTAAAGATGTCTGACACTGAGTCATTTATTATTTTAAAATGATTGTGTTACCTTTTCTGTATTACAAACACATTGCCATTTTCCCTTGCATTTCAAATACAAGTTTCTGATTTGATGTATATCTGTTTATGATTTAGAGAAAAAATGTTTAAAGTGCCTCTAATAACTTTTCCCCATATATGTCAGTAAAACATTCAAAGAAGCTAAGTACACAAAGCATGCAGAAAATAAATATACTTTCACATTTATCTACTAAACAAACCTTTAAGTTAATGGCATGCACATTGAATTTTGTCTACTTTGCACAAAATACCATGTGTCATAACCTTTAAAGGACATGTAAACCCTATATTTTCCAGCCATGTATATAAGTTGGGCACGTCTCCCCACCCAAAAAGCATCATTTGTACTGCATATATCCCTCCATTTGCCAGAGCCTTCACATTTTCTTAAAATAAATAGCAGCTTTCACCCAGCAGACATTTTGCCTTTGACATCTTGCTTTGACTAATAATTGTAATGGTCAAGCTGAGCTCAGGAGAGGAGGTTAGGAGAAAAAAAACTGGAACAAACAAGCTAGAGCAGAGTTCCTATGGGAACAAGCAATGCCATCTGTTCATTGGTTGCTAGACTGGAGGTTGTATTTAGTAATCTCAGCTGAGAGGAAATGAGCATGCTCAGTAGCCAACAGCTAAAGAAAATTCATGAGGGAGGGGGCCGAGTAGGTTAGAGGAGGAGAAGGAATTCAAAGAGAAAAAGGGGATTCCTGCAACCTTACTTTTATTTCAAAGAGGCTGTTCGCATTTGTGTGTGAGAGGTTTATGTGTCCTTTAAAGGACACGTCAACCCTGTGTTTTCCTACCATAGATAAAGCTATAAAGGTTGGGCACATGTCCCCCACCCAAATTGCATAATTTGTATTGAATATATCCCCTCCATTCAGCACCATTGCGGTATTCTAATATTAAAAAAAATATATATTAGCTTTCACCAGGCAGCCATTTTCCCTCTAACATATAAACATACTTCTCCAGCAGAAAGCACAACTAGTGCATAGTGTCTGTGGAAACCAGCACTACCATTTCTTTACTGGCTGCTGGACTGGAAGACATTTTTAGTAATCCAGAGAGAAGAAATGTATATTCTCAGTTAGCCAACAGTAAATTCCTAAGGGTGGCAGCTGAATGCATTAGAGAAGAAGGAATCCTACATGACTAAGTGAATGCCTTAACCTATAAACAACCATTAACCTTTTAATAACCATAATGGCAAATATTTGTATATTTTAAAAGGCTGTTTAAGGATAACATTTTTTTTGTGGAAAATTTACATGTCCTTTAAGGCTGAGATTCTAACTACAAAAATCTGATGACAGTAATCAAAGATCCTAGCAGTCAACTTATTGCTTAAATAATGACATTATTCTGAGCATTCAAAAATCACTGATGTAAATAAGCTTACAGAGAATTCCACAATATTCTTAACATAAGCAAAACTGCCCAGTGCCAACAAGTACTATATAAGCAATAACACAAGTTACTGATTTAGCTCACAGTTGCATTTAAGAATGTTTGGTCACAAACTTTTTTTTATCTACTCCCATACACCACCAACAGCCTTATAGTCCATAAAAATAACTTTTAAAAAGTGCGGTCAGTCAAAAACAGAAAACATAGCATTAAAGGGAAAATATGCCTCTTTTTACTTAACTGAATGAGCTTCTTTCACAAAGGGGGTATAAACACCATCCAAACTTCCAAAAATAAATAGAAATGTATTTCTTTTTACTCAGATATAAATAATTTCCCATACAGAAAGAAAGCCATGTTAATAATAAGAACCATCTTCTTAATGCTAACAGTATAATACAGTCTCTTCCTAGCCTGGTTTCATTGTAAATGATGGTTTCTGGGAATTAAAGACTCTTCTTTCCATAGTGGGTGGTGCACAGACTCTTTGGAAAACAGAAGGAATTCAGGTCCCAGAATCCATCACTTAAAAATGAAACAAAGTGAGGGCTAAATATCTATGGGAGGGCTGGAAAAATGATCCCTGCAGCAATGGAGGACTATGATGGCTTCCTTCCAATTTGTGGAAGAAAAAAAGCATGAATGAATGAGCTCATGTCAAAAAGAAGGGGCATATTTTCACCTATATACATAAAAGCCAGCTTGTAGTCTATATGGAGAGACAACATTGATTAAACTACTGTCAGCATTAATAGGATATTATTTTAAAAAATGTACATTTAAACCTGAAAACAATGTGTAACATTTAGTCTATTAGTCGGGATAAACAAGCACCCCCCACATATTTAGAAAAATATCTGTAAAAGTTATATATAATGGATTCTATTTTATTCAACCTTATTCCACTGATATGATTCTAACGTTTTTTAGTAGAAAATTAGCCATTGAACAAATTACTTTTATTTTAAATGGGCTTTTCATCTTAACCACCCCCCATCCCACACAAAATAAAATTTGTCTGTATTAACTATATTTTTTATTCATATATGTGAATACTACTTGTACGTACAATTATTATGGGGTCACTATCCATAATTATCCCACATCCACAATAGATCTTTACCACCTCAGCAGGAGGAAATTTTGTGCGACTTTGGAAAGCTGAAGGGATACATAGGCCTTTCCACTGGCGATTACTTTTGTTGCAGATGGAAAGGCATTTAGGAGAGATTAGTTGCCTGCGATATCAGAAATATATCACAGTCGACAAATCTCTGCGTGGGGAATTTAGCCTAAGTCTTACACTTGTTTAAAGTAAGGTATTATTAGAATGACACCAACAAGCAAACAAAAAATAATTGCTGCCACCTTTTAATATAATGTTTAAAAAAAACACTAAACCTTGCACATTGTTTTCAAGGAAAAAAATATTTGAATTTAATTATAGTGATTCTTTTACACAAAACATTAATATATTTTAGCACAGTGGCCTTTGAGACTTCAAGTAAGCCATAAAAGACTGTACAAAAAATGAAACAGATAAAACACTTAACCAACTCAACCAAATACTCAGCTAAAATTTTTAAAAATAATTATCATTTGGGCAATCTAACTTATGTTCACAATGTGCTGAGTAGCCATGTCAACATTTACAACAGGGACAACATTCCTAACTACATACATAATAATCAATCTATTGTGAATTAGCTATGGGCAGTTTAATTCTAGATTGTCTAGGCAGAAGGTTCTACAATATGCGCGCCATAAAGATACATATCTTCACCTAAGCAAACATCATTATAGCTACCAAATAAAAAAAAAAGTAAGAGAGACACCTACTGGATTGCATGGTTCTTTCTTTGATATCCAAAGTCCAGGCTCCAAGGCCATGTGAAGAACGGGCAGCAAGACGAAATAAATACTCTGTGTTGGGTTTCAAGCCCTCAACTGTGTAAGAAGTTGCGGGATCAAAAGTCTTCCTGATCTGTAAGAAGACTATTTGTTACAATCAAATTTTAAACAAAATAGAAGTAAAAAATTCTCACTGACAGTAGGAACAATTTTGGAATTTCATAGTATTTGATACGTAGTATAGCTTAGTAAATACGCCTTTTTAATATTAACATTTACAGAGGTTGATTAAATGAATCCATAAAAAGCAGGTGTTTTTACTGTTTCAAGAACTGAGACAATAATAGGTTGGTATTCTATTATACTTTTTAAACTTCAGATATATCTGCCTTAATAGAACCCTAATTTACAAAATGTTCCCTGTGCAGAATTAAAACCCATGCCTGAAGCCATTTAGTTAAACTGGCACAGTATCTTTAATAAAACAAATTTCATGAAATTCTCTCACCTGCTTTTGGTGGCCTATATATTTTAAAGGAATAAAATTGAATTGTGGTGGGAAGGGGAATCGCACTATGTTAAAGGGGTAGTCCACCTTTAAGTTAACTTTTACTATGGAATTCCCCATTCCTATCAATTTTGAAAGCCAGCCAACTTACTTTCCCAGATTCACTGCTCCCACAAATTAGTGGGATAATTATTCAGGAAAAAAAAAAGACACCTAAACATCAAGTTCAACCTTTTTTTTTGGTCAAAACTAGGCGTGCTTAACTGAACTAGATCCATATTAAGGTGAAAACCCGATCTAAAGTCTATCTGAAGCCTGTTAATATATTATCCACAATTAACTCATGGGTAGGATTTGCTTTCTCTTGGTACAATTTAGGCTATAAGCGGTTTGCATATTTTATATTTCAGAGGCATAACCTTACATTTATCAAAACTAAACTGCCAGTTTGTCCATACCTCCCACCTGCATGGAAGGCACATTGGAGAAAATTCATGATTTTTGTGCAGATAGCAACCACTGATACATTGGATTGGCCTACAATGCCAAGACCAGGGACTTGAAAATTCACAAAAACAATTTGTGGTAAAATGTTTACACTTAGTTCTTGGTACTACTACAACAAATAAAGGAGCAACCATTAGGATTAATTTGGTGCCATTGAATGCATATAAAGTCCTGGGTCAGTTTGAAGAACCAACATTTAGATTTATAGTCTTGATTGGGTGAGATTTATTGATGAAGGAGGGGCCACATTTGACCCTAAAACAGTTCATTGCCAAGATCAATTCAAATTAAAAAAAGCTATATGAAAATCACAGCTACTGTGGGATGTAGAGTGGAATGTAAAGTGACAGATGAAGTAAACTGACAGGAAAGACTGGCAAAGTACATTCTGGTCTAGAAAATACCCTCTGACATCAGTGGTGAAAGAGACGAGAAGCAGGAGGACAAGATAGTAGATAGGGATGTTATACTGAGTAATATGGGTAAAAACATCAGATTAGGTCAGCAAATTTAATATTTTCAGAGAACAAAAAACAGGTCAATTTTAAGTTAACATTATCTAGGATCAATAGAGGCAAATAAAGATTTGCTAGTAATTTTTTAAAAACAAAAAAACACTGGGTTTAATTTTTAGGGAGCAGGTATAGGCTGGTATAGATAGATAAACTGTATCCACTAGAAATTAGTACCTTTCCTAGTTGATTGGGTGTGGATGCTGTAATAATTGTCTTAAAGGAGACATATTGGATAAATGGGAAAAACGCTAATTTTGTAAGCAATTATGAATAATATACAGTGCTGGTTTCCCTTTGTGCTAAAAATGAATCCTCTCTGTAAAAATGGCCCCTTTATTGGAGCTCCCTATAGATCGTATCACTTCTCCGTCTAGTGTGAAATGAAGAGTGGGCGTGTCCTAACGGTCCCTGCCAGAAGCACAGTAGGAGGGGGAGAGCCAATCACAGCCCTGCACTCACACAAGCAAAGACAGGCTTCAGTTCCCTATCAGGCCAGCCTAGCTGCTGATTGGTTCCTATCCTACAGTGCAGTGTACGGAGGGCCGCCAGCTCCCCAGCTCATCCAGAGAATTCAGCCAGCAGGAAGTGGAACTGATGGGCGGGACTAGTGGGGTTTTTGTGGAATTTCTCAATAAATCAGTCAGAAACACAACTTTTTAAAGCACAATCCTTCTATATCTAGTGGAGTATAATTCACTGGTACATTCCTAATTTTTATAGACTATGTCTTCTTTAAAGGGATTCTGTCATGATTTTTATGGTGTACTTTTTATTTCTAAATTACACTTTTTACATAGCAAATAATTAATTCTTCCATTTCAATATTTTATTCTTGAACCAACAAATATATTTATTTTAGTTGTAATATTGGGGTAGGCAGCAAAAGTTTGAGCTACACATGCTGAACCACTTTCTGACAACCTATTGTTTTTCCCATTCTCATGACTTACTAACAGGCTGGTTGAAGCAACATTTTTCAAATCAACAAAAAAAAAACCTAATGTTTTTGCTAATTTTGGTTTTAAATTACAAAGTTTGGTGAACTATAAGGCTTACAGCAGGTTTGCCAGAAAGTGCATTGCTTTGTAGTTACCCTCACTTTAAGGTGGGAGGGGTTTGATTAGCTGCAGCTGAACTAAATAGAACCACTGGGACTCCAGTGGAGCTTGTTCTGGTGGTTGAGGCTCTTTAAGTGGGTGCTCTGTAAGTGGAGTTATATACCACAGGAGTTATTGAGTGCTCTGTAAGTGGAGTTATAAACCCCAGGAGTTACAAAATAAGTGAGTTTAAAACAAAGGCACAAAAGGTACAAAGTTTGTTATTTATACTAAGTCTTTTTTTCCCCTAGATTTCCTTAACTGTTTATCTGTAACAGGGAGAATGAGTGGCAGCAAGTTTAGAGGTCTTACACAGTCCACAGTCTGCCATATGTAGGCAATTTTAGAGCAACAGTTCCAAAGTGCTTACCTCTGATGTGAATGTGAGCAAATTGCCACTTTAGAGGCTTTAGAGGAGTTTATGCATCCCAACAGATATGCCAGATTGTGTGAAGAACATGGGAGGGTGAACTCTGGACTGGCAGTTCCAGATGGGCCTGATCTAGTAGTGGTGCGGAAAATAGCAGAGCAAAGCAAAGCCTTAACAGATTGTGTTTATAGGGGAATCAATTATTAGGAAAGTTGACAGGGTAATCTGTTGTCTGAATCGCTACAACTGAACAGTTTGCTGTCTTCCTGGAGCTAGGGTTCGACATGTGGTTGATCGGGTTGACAAACTATTTGGTGGGGCTGTCAAGTGTCTTGGTACCTATTGGTACTAATGACAAAATTAATGGTAGGTGGAGGACCTTAAAGAACAAGTTCAGGGATCTAGACTCTAAGATTAAGGAAAAGTCATCCAATGTCATTATTTCAGAAGCTTTGCCTGTGCCACGTGCAAGTTTAGAGAGACAGCGGGAGCTAGATGCGTGGCAAAAATATTGGTGAATGAAGAAAGGGTTTGGGTTCCTAGAGCACTGGGCTGACTTTCTTTGGGAAACAACCTATATAGCGAGATGGATTGCACCTCAATGGAAGGGGGTCTGCTGTGCTAGGGCAGAGAATGGCTAAGAGGCTGGAGGAGTGTTTAAAGTAGGCATGGGGGGGTGACCTAGAGTTGTATTGGAAAACTATTGTAGAAGGAGCAGTGGGATTAGCAAGGGGGTTACCTAATGTAAATATCAGAGGGAAAAGTAGTTATCTCTGCTGCATGCAGGCTAATGCACGGAGGTTGTTAGGTAAACTAGAGAGCTGAAGTCTACTGCATGTAGTGAAAAATATTAATTTATTGGTGTCACGGGATGAAACATGCGACTGTGCTGTGAACTTAAATGGTTACACCATTTTTAGAAGGGACAGAGGGATTAAAATGGGTGGAGGGGTTTGTCAGATTTAGCCATGTTCTAAAGAAATTACTAGGTACAGTGTGGAATCCCTTTGGGTAGAAATTTTAGCAGGGCTAAAGGTAACAAAGAAAAAGCATTTGAAAAGAAAAATTGGTGTATGCTATAAACCACCTCGTATAAGTGTGGAGGATGAGGCCAAGTGACTATTGCAAATGGAAGAGGCTTCACAACTAGGTCAAGTTGTTATTATTGGGGGGGGCACTTTATATATCTGGACATTGACTGGAGTAACAGGGTGGCAAAGTCAGAAAAAGCTAGTAGGCTTGTAAATATGTTAAATGAAAACTTTTCATTTCAGGCGGTTCAAGAAACTACTAGGAATGACTCCATTTTGGACCAAGTAATATCTAATAATACTGAATTCATCTCTAACATTTGTGTGGATGAGCATTTAGGGACCAGTGATCATAACATGGTCTCCTTTGAGATAATGCTGCAGAGACAGGAAGTAACTAAAAGACTAAATTTTAGATGAGCAGACTGCCAGTATAAGGGCATTTCTGCAATGTATCAACTGGGAAAGGCTTTTCACAGAAGGAAAATGGAATATCTTTAAAACATTGCTTAGTAAGTATACTGATCAGTATAATCCCCTTGTAAGCAAGGAAAGGCATCGCAAAGCAAAACATTTAAGGTTCAATAAAAGTGTTAGTGTCAAGGTTGGTAAGAAAAAAACTTGCTTTTAAAGCATTCAAGTTAGCTGGTATAGCAGAAACTTTCATCAGGTACAAGGAAGCAAATAAAGTATGCAAAAAAAAAAGGGGGGGGGGGGGGGTCAGTTGGTTGATGACAACAGGGACAAAGCTGAAATTGTGAACTATTATTTTTCATCTTCTATACAACTGAGAAGCCAGCTAATCAAGGCTTCCCTTTTAATAGACCCAATTCTAGTAAAATAACTACTGATGCATGGTTCACTCAGGAGGAAATTTAAGAGAGACTTGAACATGTAAAGGTAAACAAAGGTCCAGGACCAGATGCTATTCATCCAAGGGTTTCAAACGAGCTTAGCGCTGTGATTACCAAACCTCTTCACTTAATTTTTCAGGATTCATTGAGGTCTGGCATTGTGCCAAGAGACTGACGAATTGCTAATGTGGTGCCATTATTTAAAAAGGGATCCCATTTTCGGTTAGTCTGACATCAGTAGTAGGAAAGCTTTTGGAGGGGGTAATAAGGGATAGGATACTTGAATACATTGCAAATCAAAATATTAAAAGTATCAACCAGCATGGTTTTATGCTTAATAGATCTTGCCAGACTAATTTAATTGCCTTTTATGAGATGGTTAGCAGGAACCTCAATGCTGGAATGGCAGTGGATGTCATATACTTAGACTTTGCTAAAGCATTTGATACAGTACTTTACAGATAGCTAATGATAAAATTGAGGAATATTGGCCTAGAACATAATATTTGTAATTGGATAGAAAACTGGCTGAAGGATAGATTACAAAGAGTGGTGGTAAATGGCACATTTTCTACCACAGGAGTCAGTCTTCTTTTTTTTTGTTTATTCCATCTTTATTGCATGGTAAGTATAATGGTAAGTACAAACATGAAAATTGTTATTGCAATTACAGTTAACAAAATGGAAAATACAGTTGTGTACTCAATCATGACTCTTTTTCTAGGTTTCATTCTCATTGATTATCTATATCAGTTTTCTCCATCTCTTTTCTTCTTACAATTCTTAACGAGTTTGTTTCATTTTAGCGTATCACAAGAACTGGCATACAAAATAAAGGAAACCAAGATAACGAAGGTCAGTACGGGTTTTTTTTTTTGAAGGTTAATTTATGGTGTGTATCCCCTTTCTGCAGATTTGTTTGTAATTTTAACCATTACTGCATTATGAAGTATGAAATTCTTGCATACCAGTTTTTAAGATTACTAGTTTGTTTTCCGTGTATTGTTTACATGTATACCAAACAGCGTAATCTTGGATATGTTTGTTGCTTAGAGAGGTTGTTAATTTGCTCATTAAACAGAGTTCATTTGTTGCTTGTATCCACCTTTCTATTAGAGGTGTTGCACAGTTTCTCCAATATGATGGGATACCGTATATACTCGAGTATAAGCCGAGTTTTTCAGCACCAAAAATGTGCTAAAAAACTCAACCTCGGCTTATACTCAAGTCGATATATTTACGCTGACACTTACAGTCATTGCGCAAAACTGCCACCCCCACCCGTGCGCATCCACAGCCGCGTCCGCGCCTGCTCTCTCCGCTTCCTCCTCCTCCTCCCCCTGCCCGCACTGGGATCCACTGTACCCCTGCCCAGGGGGCGCACCAAGCGCACACACACAGTACACACAGGCAGAGGAAGCAGTGACAAGGCCCCGTCCTGATGCACCAACCGTGCTGCGGGACTAGGAAGCAGAAACAGCAGCTAACGTTATAGCACTGCCACACTCCCAGAGAGCCCTCCCACTGCCCGGCCACCTGGCTCCTCCCAGGGTCACATGATCACACACGTGGGCTCGACTTCCAATTAACCCTGTCAGGTTATGCTGTGGGTTCCCTGTATTTCGGTAGTGTGCTGGGGGGGGTCCCGTCTCTTTTAACTGTTTCTCTGCCAGCTTGGTGTGTCACAAACCCCTGAATAAAGTTTCAATACATAGTTGAACATTTTTTATTACCTGTAGTATAGTAGACAGCACTAGACATTTTAGGGCTTTATGGTAGTCATTAACACACATATCACTCATTTCAGCACGAACAGTTAGGATTAGATACAAACTTGTTAGAGAGGAGGATTTTCTGAATGTGGTTCTGACACAGTATTTTCTATGGAAATACAATTTTTCACTTTGATAATTGAGCATTCTTAAGTACCGTATATAGATACCGTATATGGGGTGCTGATATTTGTACTTCAACACCATTTGAAGGTCCATAGAGAACCCTACTAGCCCTAAAAAGTTTGGTTTGTCCCACCCTAGGCTAATACTCGAGTCAATACGTTTTTCCAGTTTTCTTAGGTAAAATTAGGTACTTCGGCTTATATTCAGATCGGCTTATACTCGAGTAATTGCTTTTGTCGCTAGCAGTAATTGTATGAGCAGGCTTTTTTTTCTTGTTTATTACTGATCTAGAGGTGAGTAATACACCTAAACACAAGTATCCTTACTTGTATGCAAAAATGCCTCGAGTTGAGTGGTTTTATTGGATTTTAGTAGGGATACACAGGTTCTGGATTCGGGCTGAATCCAGCCTTTTTTTATGGATTTGGTTGAATCCACGGTCCTGGTCAAACTGAATCCGAATTAGCATAAATTAGCATATCTGTATTGGCATTTGGAAAGGGTTAACTTTTAGGGGGGGAAATTGAGTGGGCGGCAACTTTTAACCCTTCCGGATTCGGATTCAGTTCGGAATTCATCAGAATCCGTCAGGGTGGGTTCGGCCAAACCCAAAGAAGTGGGTTCGGTGCATCCATAGATTTTAGTCATTTTATTTATGTCCTGCATTGTTCTTTATTACTTAATGAACATTCTGTGCACTATAATTTCATTTAGGTCCATCTAAACGTCACATAGTTTGGAAAATCTATGCATACTGGGTATCAAACTGTTTACTAGACCCCTGTAATTCATAAGTAGGATGTTGTATGCTGGTATGTTACACAATGTGAGGTATAGAAGTAGGAAATATGCAAGCTTTGAGATGATTTTTTTTAAATTTCATAAAAACTGTGATGTTTTCCACAGCTTTGGAGTAGAGAGACAAATTTACTCATTTTGGATTTGGCAGAATGTGTAATTTCCAAAAATATATTGTTTTCTAGGGTCTCCTTACTTCCGGGGGGGTTTAAAGGCACATAATAGACATACCAGGTTTTTATACTGCAGCAGCCATAAAGTGTCAGCCATAAAAATTCATATGCACATTTTTACTTGGGTGCCTCTCCTGACATAACATAGTTTTGTACATCTGTGCATACTGAGCATTAAACTGTTTAGTGGACCCCTGGAATTCATTTGAGATATTTTACACTAGCAAAATATGGGGCATATCACTAAGTAAATTGCAAACTTTTTTTTTTTTAGAAATTTTATAAAAAAAACCATTCCAGTAAGCATAGCTTTGTAGTCTGGCAGTTTGCAACAGAAAGACTTTTTTACCTATTTGAATTCAACAGAATGTTGAATTGTTTTCCAGAGTCCCTGCCCTGTGAGGGATTTTTGTGGCACATAATACACAAATATTCATAAGCATATTTTCATTTGTGTGCCTCTGTATGCCACATTATTTGGTAAACCTATGCATATTGGCCATAAAACTATTCGGGAGATCCCTAGTGTTCTTATGATGTATTATGACTGTATGTTAAAGTGATGCTGAAAGCCAATTAAAAATCTTTTACACCTGCTGTTGTGTTTTAATTTGTTTCAGCTTTAAATTCCTTATAAACTAAATCTGCAAAGTTTTTTCGCTTCATAATTATGGTAGCACGAATTACAGACCCACGGAGCAGCCATGTTTGTTCCCCTCTTCGGGGTTTTAATTTAAATGCCTCCTAAGTGAATAAATATGCCCAATCACAAACCTGCAACGCCCCTTCTGCTTTCAGCCGGTGTGTGACAAGCTCAGCTCCGTTGTCTATGTGTAATGGGGAGGGGAAAGGGAGAGCCCTTTGAAGCAGACATGCAATGGAAAGATAAAGCCTGCCTGCTATCTAGTTCACAATGCGAGGAGCGAGGGAGGGCGGGGGAACACTTTGAAGCAAACGGCAAGCTGAATCCTCCCAGTTTATGACAGTCCTTTTGACAGATTGAGAAGTTACAGTCGGGTTCAGGATCTTCAGTAGGACTTATGTAGAGAAACAGGGCTTTTAGGAAAAAAAAGTCAGCATGACCTATAGGTAGGTTTGGAAGTAGGTTCATATTTTTAAAAGAAATGTTTTGCTTGGCTTTTATGTTTGTTGCTTTGCCATACAAAGACACTTTCTGAGGTTTTCTGGGGTTTGCTTATTTGGTACTTTTACTATAAATAAATTAGGCAGTATATTTTTTTTAAGTACAATAAATATATGCCATGAAGTATGAACATTTTGGGGTCTCTACATGCCAGATACTTTGATGATCCTATACATAATGGGCAACTGGCATTCATATTTAGGATGTTTCTTTTTGGTACCTAATAATATGTGGGATACAAGATGCTTAAAAGTGAAAGCTCTGGAGTAATTTTCAGGTATTTTATCAAAACCACTAATTGTGGGTAAGCTTTTCCCAAACATATACTTTTACAAAATATTTAGTTTTAGGGGGTAATGTAATTTTTTGTGGACTTACCTCACATTAAATGCTGTGTTGGAGGGCAGTGAATGGGGAATTTTTGTTAATAGGGGAGTTTAATTCTTCTTTAAGAGTTATACGTAGAAGTAATCTAACAGCCAGGCAAGGCGGTGTTATATGGTTTATTTCAGGAAATGTTTAAGAGTTTTGAGTTAGATCTGAGTCTATCTATTGGGTCCACAAATTTTGAAGTCAGCCTCCACTTACGTTTAAATAGGTATGTAGCTTTGTTAATCCTAGCTTTCTATACTGGTATTGTTGGGCTTCTATTTGAGTTCCAGTTTTTTGCTTACATACACAGTATAATTATCAAGGTACATTGTGCACTATGTAAGTAACAGTAAGTAATAAAACTATGGTGTCCAGCAGGAGTGCATACCTCCCAACTGTCCCTCTTTTTAAACAGCACAGCCTGCAGTCCTGGATTCTTACTGAAATGTAATTTCCTCATTTCCTTTTGATCTCCTGCACTGAATGCTAAAAAAGATACAATGTTTCTCAAACTTAATTAAAGAGGTAGCTTTTGGCAGAGAGCCCAGAAATCTTAACAAGCTACACCTGCACTAAGATACAATTTTAACTAATAAGCTAAACAGGTTTCTTGAGGGAACTGAGACTTGCAGCTTAAAGGGCAATTTTACCCTTTTTTTTTTTTAGCAAAACTGTAATAACACATAAAACATGACCCCAAAACCCCCAGAAATGTGTTCAAACTTTAAACAAACTGCCAAATTTTGTAAAATGGGGTGGTATTTAGGAGGTGTGGTCACAAAAAATGGGCGTGGTCAAAAAAATTTTGCCACGCTACGAGCAGCTTTTCTTTCTGTCCCTCTTTACATTTTACAAATATTTGGAAGTATGGGAGTGCTACACTCATCCTACCCTTGATATGATCAGCTAATTCCTCCAAAGCTGTATCATTGGGCATGTCAACATTATAGGAAAAAATTCCGCTGGTGATTACTGACACCTGGGGAACTCTTGTCCTAGGCCTGGGTTAATTTTGTATAACCTGTTGGGAGGGGTAAGATATGTATGATGGCGGTAATTATCAGTCTGCCACTATATGGTGAGCATAAAACAGTGAAAGTGAAAGATCCACTTCTTTGAATCTTTTAAATACTATATACTGTTGATGATAAAATCTGCAAATCTTTACAGAGAATGGTTTTCTTAAATTGCTACAATATTTGTCAGTGCACTCTTTCACATAGTGGTGTACACATCCCTGTCTTTACCCAGAGGCACTGCCTCTCTGGGACTCTTTTTTTAGCATTACACAAATTTTGCATCTTTTGGTGCCCTGTCCCAACATTTTTGAAATGAATGAATTTAAGATAAATATATATTTTCTAGAAAACAAAATGTCTTTGTTTTAAAATTTGATATGTTGTAGTAGTAGTATTAGCAATTAAATATAGTTAAAATTTAATTTGTAATTTTAGGAGAGAAGCAGATCCACTTCCTTATGTACCTCAGTAAAACTGCACTGACAAATACAGCTTCTGGCTTTTGCAAGCTGTACTTGGTCAGTGCAGTTTTACTGAGGTGCGAAAGGGAGCGGATCTGTATATCTTGGCTTGAAAAGAAAAAAAAAACGTTCCGTGTGCCCCCAGCCTAAAAATGATCAGAGTATGTAACAGCAAGTGTACTAGAGAGTGTACCAGAGAACTGGTAATATACAATACATTTCAGCACAATTGAGAGAGCTATTGGAGAGATAAGAGAGTCTAGCCTGCTTGTTGTGTTGGGTTGAAAACTGTTCTTCGACTTTGACTTATTCTTCCACTTCTTCTTCCGCTTCTTATTCTTAGTGCCCTTCATTTTCTAAACGCTACTCCTCCTACAGTTTTAGGGGTACTACACCCAAACTCGCCACACTTCTTTGCCCTATAGCGGAGCAGGTTGCTTGTGCTTTTCTAAGTGATACCGCCCCCCGGCATTTTTGTGGTGCCACTCGGAACACCCCAATTTTTCCACTGACTGACCGGGAAGACTTTCAAACTGCTGCCGTACTTACAGCTTTGAAGCTACACCCCCCAAACTTGAATAACATAATAATGGGGTCACCCCGAACGAAACAGCAACATTTGTTGGATGACCCAAAAGTGGGAGGGGCCAGCAACAGCCAATCAAATTTCACCCATTGACTTTAATGGGGAAATTGAAACTGCTGCCAATCTTACAGCTTTGAGGCTGCACCCCCCAAACTTGAATCACACAGTCATGGGCTCAGCCTGAATGAAAATATGATGATTGCCGGATGCCCAAAAGTGGGCGGAGCTGTGAACAGCCAATCAGATTTTACCTATTGATTTGGCGGAAATCCAACCTGCTGCCATTATCACAGTAATAACACCGGGGTCCCCAAACTTTTTACACTTGGTCACTAGGGGACTGCAGTTTTAGATTTGAAAAGTGGGCGGAGCCACCAACAGCCAATCAAATGTCACCTATCGATTTTTATTGATTTTTGTTTGATGCCAGAGCTCCCAATCTTTGCACAGTCAGTCACTGGGTGACTACGCATTCAAGTTTTTTTTTTTTTTTAAAAACCCACAAAGTGGGAGGGGCCAACAACAGCCAATCAAATTTTACCCATTGACTTTTATGGGAAAATTGAAACTGCTGCCAATCTTACAGCTTTGAGGCTACACTCCCCAAACTTGAATCACATAGTCATGGGGTCAGCCTGAATGAAAATATGATGATTTTTGAATGCCCAAAAGTTGGTGGAGCTGTGAACAGCCAATCAGATTTTACCTATGGACTTGTGGAAATTCAACCTGCTGCCATTCTCACAGTAATAACACCAGGGTCCCCAAACTTTGCAGGGATAGGCACCAGGTAACTGTGGTTCAAAGTAAGAAAAAGTGGGCGGAGCCACCAACAACCAATCAAATTTCACCTATTGATTTTTATTGGTTGGTTGCTAGGGTTCCCAAACTGTGCATAGTCAGACACTGGGTGACAACGCATTTAAGGGTTTTTTGTATTTTTGTAAGTGGGTGGAGCCACCAACAGCCAATCAGATTTTAACTATTGATTTTCAGTGGGGGAAATTCAACCTGCTGCCATTTTCACAGAATTAACACCAGGGTCCCCAAACTTTTCACAGTTGGTCACTAGGGGACTGCAGTTTTAGTTTTGAAAAGTGGGTGGAGCAACCAACAACCAATCAGATTTCACCTATTGATTTTTATTGGTTTGTTGCCAGGGTTCCCAAACTTTGCATAGTCAGACACTGGGTGACTACGCATTTAAGGTTTATTGTATTTTTGTGGGTGGAGCCGCCAACAGCCAATCACATTTCACCTATTTACTTTCAATGGTGAAGTGTAAAATGCTGTCAGTCTCACAATTTTTATGCCTGAGTCCCCAAAATTTGCAAAGTTGGTCACTGGGGGACTGCAATTCAAAAATAGGAAAAGTGGGTCGGGGCCACTAACAGCCAATCAGATTTAATCCATTGAATTTTATTGGTTTAAATTTAAACTGCTGACGTTCTGTAACTATTAATCCTAGGTTCCCTAAACTTTGCAGAGCTAGTCACTGGGTAACTGCAGTTCCAGGTTAGAAAAAGGGGGTGGAGTCACCAATCGCCAACCAGATGTCACTCATTGACTTTCAGTGGGGAAATTTAAGTTGCTGCCATTCAGACACTATTAAAACCAGGGTCCCCAAACTTTGCACAGTGGTTTTTACTATATAACTGTGGTCCAAGGTCAGAGAAAGTGGGCAGAGCCCATTCAGTGACGTCATGTTTTTCAACCCAACATGAAGTTTGTTCTCAAAACTAGTTCTACATATAAGCACTGTTACTCAACAAGTATCCTTAAGAAGAGTTCCAAAGTTCCTAGCCTTACCAGTTAGAATTCTTGACTATTTGCTAAAACAATACAGCACAATTCAGCACTTGGGTTTGGAGACTTTGACCAAAAATGAAAGACTCCACCTTGGCTCAGGAGCTTTATCTTTAATGAGTGCCAGAAATCTGGATCACACCAAAAGTTGGTGGGCTCACTGAGTGTGATGAATTTATGCTTATCTAGCTATACTTTTATTTACTATCATACAAAGCTAAGTAAATACTATTACTTGTGTTTGTGTAAGTCACTGCTTACTAGAACTATATATCAAAAGGTTTAATCACTGATCCTGCACATTTATATTAATGTTAACAAATAATAATGAATATTAATTCACCCATTATAATAAACACATTACTGTACAGTAATATTAACCTATAGGTATTATAAACAGAATGCAAAGAAAAAAAAAGTTTAATTTCTGGTGTCAGAATCTCTGTCACAGCAAAACTTCCCCCCCCCCACCCAAAACACACAATTTAACCCTTTAAGTGCCAGCTGAATTTGCCATTTCAGTTCCCCTCTGGGCTCTCTCAATTTAGGGGCTTTTACTGTGAGAAGTTAGGCAAAATATATATTGTTTTTTCAGGAGAACCTGAGCTTTCCAAATCTGCCTGAGTTTTTGTGTATTTCCACTTCTGGTAATAGACTAAGAAAAGCTTCCAAGCACTCCGAACCTTCTGGGTTTAAAATCTCATCTTTATTAGTCCATTAAAATTCAAATGCCTAACGCGTTTCGTGCGCGTGCGCACTTAATCATAGGCTAAACACGCATGTTAGGAAAGAGGATTAAATAGCTCACAACAGTAATCAGTGATAATTGGAAAATAATTAACATCTGAGCAAAACATCAAAGGAGTGGACAGACAAACAAATCCACCCGTCAAATTAAAAATTACATACAGAACAATCTTAATGAAAACATAATAAAGATGATAGTTCCTGTGATCAACATGATTAATTTAATAATTCATAAAGTATACAATGTCATAAATAGTAATAAATATTGTAATTAGATCAAAAGTTAAAAATCATGTCATAAATTCATAAAGTGGTACAGTATAAATATTCAAGTCAATAATAATTAAAAAAGCCTAATCATGAGATTACAATACAAAAATGACATAAACTACAGCAATATAGCATTCTGAAATTTATTAACTTTATTGCATATAAATGAATTTAGAAGGATAGTAAATAGGATAAACAGTCACGTTACCACAATAATAATATCAGAGACGACAACTCGCTCACTCAGTCATCATAATGGCACAATTCATTGTCACAAGACCGAGTATAAGAGCAGGCAGTCACAGCGTCGGGCATCAAACTTACACATCTCAGTACCGGACCCCGCAACGAACCGCCACCGCGCGAACCACAGCCGCACAGCGTCGCAACCAAACTCGGCAATCCAATAGTATCACGGTTCACAGAATCTACCAAAATGTCACGATGTGACGGCACTCGGTCAGGCAACCTCACTTTCAAACCATTAATCAATGCGAACTGTCATTATTAAATCTATTATGTCAGTTCACTTCCCCTCAAATATATAGGGCAGTGGCTCTATAGGGCAGTCTGTTAGATTTACTAGTACTGATGATGAATCATATGTAGGAAATGAGAGTGCTTCCTTCTGCTCCTCTGTGTCTTCTACTTCCCTGCAGAGAGATCGTGAATTACGGGCCCTTGATTCATTTAATGATGTTGGTGTAACGCCCAAACGAACCACTCGATCTCGTGGCCGTGGTATAAGGTGTGATGTTCCAATCTCGGATCGTGACTATGGGACGAGAAATAAGGAGGCATCCCAGCCGAGACGGCTTAATGAAATAAATGGTCGAGGGGATCGTAATGATTATAATGACTCCAATCGAAGGAGGGATTCTCCTTTTTCCGGGCAAGGAGACCGCTCAAATTACCATCTTCGCGACCGCAAGGGAAGCAAGAGACCTATGTTCTGAATCTTTCATGTAAAGAACTGACTCACGCACAGTTATCGCTACTCGCAAAGGGTTTATCTTTTTCACCCTCTAGGGATTTTAATGTTTTGGAAACTTTGATAGACATAAACAAGTTTGTTCGTAAATTGACTTTGAAGAAATATTACTTGAGTGTCCCTGAGTGTGGTGATTTTGAGCAATCCTCCCAATCGCCAGTAGGGAATGATATTACCAGGGACATTGATATTGATCAGACTATACCCAATGCCACTACTGTGATTGATGGTTTTTCCTTTAAGGATGAGTGTTCTATTCATGATATGCACTCTTTACAGAGTGAATCTGGTACCTTTTGTCGTGTTGGTATAGATCATACTACATTGAGGGATAAAATACGTATGAAATCAGAGTTTTACCCCATACATTGTAGGGGGACTGCAATAGATAGGTTTCAAGAATTAATTGAGAAAAGGCTGCTTACTCTAAAATCTGAAACCATGACACGTTTTACTAATTCCAATCTGACAAGTGCTGAGAAATTGGCCTTGAAACAATTACAGGGTGATACTTCCCTAGTGATAAAAAATGCGGATAAAGGTGGCATGGTGGTAATACTCGATAGTAAGGTTTATAAGGATGAAGCCATGCGGCAACTTATGGATAATTCTACCTATCAACCGTTGCGGAGTGATCCCACACCTAAATTTACCAAGATCCTGGAGACCTTGGTGAATGATGCTTATAGGAGTGGACTATTTACTGACAAAATGAGAGATTTCTTAATACCCACCTCTCCTAGGATACCTCTTTTTCATCATTTACCAAAGGTCCATAAAGCGGAACGTCCACCATTAGGACGTCCTATTGTCTCTGGAATAGCCTCCCTTAATGAGAGATTGTCTGAGCTCATTGATGCTTACCTACAGCCTTTGGTTAAGCGCTTAATTTCGTTTGTTTTGGACACTAAACACATTTTACAATTAGTGAAGGATCTTCATTGGCAGGATTCCTTCTCTTGGGGCACTATTGATGTAGCTTCACTTTATTCATGTATCCCCCACGATAAGGGATTACAAGCTATTTCTTATCACTTAGATAAATACAGTGTATATGACACTCACAAAACATTTTATTTTAGATTCCATTAGTTATTTGCTCTCTCACAACTATTTTCTTTTTGATGGGCTATTTTACCTCCAGAGATGTGGGACATCAATGGGTGCAAAGTTTGCACCCACCTACGCCAACCTATATATGGGTTGGTGGGAGGAGTCCCACATCTATGGAGGTTGCTCCACTTATTTGCACAATATAATTTTTTATAAGCGCTATGTTGATGACCTCATATTCATCTGGCAGGGGTCAGAACTGGACTTTCTAAGCTTTGTGAAAGATTTGAGTTCTAACACTAGTGAATTTAATAGGACGACCATATCGTTCCTTGATTTACGCCTTATTTCTAAGGGTTCCTCTGTTGAAACGATAACCTACAGGAAGGCATGTGCAGGAAATTCCTTGTTGCGAGCGGATTCCTGCCATCCGAGTCATATGTTTAGGGGTATCCCCTTGGGGCAGTTTCATCGGTTACGCAGGAATTGTAGCTCGGATGGTGCCTTTATTGAACAGTCTCTTGCTTTACGAGACAGATTCTTGAATCGTGGTTATAATTTGAAACCACTATCTCAGGCCTTTGATAGGGCTCTGCATACTGACAGGTCTGCCCTCTTAACTAGCTATAGGAATAGGAAGTCTCGTGACAGTGGGTCTGAGATGGTACCTATCTTTACAACAGCCTTTAGTAACCAATTCTATAAGATTAAGCAGATAATAAATGAACTTATTCCGGTTTTATATAATGATTCTGATCTAGCCTCTATTTTACAGGATGGTTACAAGGTTGTGGCACGGAGGGCTCCCACTTTGGGTAATGCTTTGTCTCCAACTTTGTGGAGATCGCACTCCCCAAAAAAGCCCACATGGTTAACTACAAAAGGGACTTACCGTTGTGGTGCCAATAGATGTGTGACCTGCACTTACATTAAACAATCAGTCAGCTTTTGTAGTACTGTGACTGGCAAATCATTTGACATGTATTCCTATGTTAACTGCAACACTAAATATGTTGTTTATTTGTTAACTTGTTCTAAATGTGGAATCCAGTATGTGGGTTGCACTACACGTTCCTTAAAAAGTAGGATGCAAGAGCACATCAGAAACATAATTGCAAGGGATTGTAATAGTCCCATAGCTAGACATTTTATACATTGTAACAACTCCAATGTATCGTTCTTACAGAAACAGAGAGAATTACCCTTGATGAGAGACGTGGTGATATGTATTCACGTCTCTTACGCTGCGAGGTTAAATGGATCTTTATTCTTGGTACACGTAGCCCTAATGGCCTTAACTCGGTTTTTGATGTGAGCTGCTATACATAAGGTAGGATCCCTTGATTGACTTATTGAGAGCTACAGTGATGGCATAGTGCAACCTTATGTTGTGAGGGTGAGCCACTGCCCTATATATTTGAGGGGAAGTGAACTGACATAATAGATTTAATAATGACAGTTCGCATTGATTGATGGTTTGGAAGTGAGGTTGCCTGACCGGGTGCCGTCACATCGTGACATTTTGGTAGATTTTGTGAACCGTGATACTATTGGATTGCCGAGTTTGGTTGCGACGCTGTGCGGCTGTGGTTCGCGCGGTGGCGGTTCGTTGCGGGGTCCGGTACTGAGATGTGTAAGTTTGATGCCCGACGCTGTGACTGCCTGCTCTTATACTCGGTCTTGTGACAATGAATTCTGCCATTATGATGACTGAGTGAGCGAGTTGTCGTCTCTGATATTATTATTGTGGTAACGTGACTGTTTATCCTATTTACTATCCTTCTAAATTCATTTATATGCAATAAAGTTAATAAATTTCAGAATGCTATATTGCTGTAGTTTATGTCATTTTTGTATTGTAATCTCATGATTAGGCTTTTTTAATTATTATTGACTTGAATATTTATACTGTACCACTTTATGAATTTATGACATGATTTTTAACTTTTGATCTAATTACAATATTTATTACTATTTATGACATTGTATACTTTATGAATTATTAAATTAATCATGTTGATCACAGGAACTATCATCTTTATTATGTTTTCATTAAGATTGTTCTGTATGTAATTTTTAATTTGACGGGTGGATTTGTTTGTCTGTCCACTCCTTTGATGTTTTGCTCAGATGTTAATTATTTTCCAATTATCACTGATTACTGTTGTGAGCTATTTAATCCTCTTTCCTAATATGCGTGTTTAGCCTATGATTAAGTGCGCACGCGCACGAAACGCGTTAGGCATTTGAATTTTAATGGACTAATAAAGATGAGATTTTAAACCCAGAAGGTTCGGAGTGCTTGGAAGCTTTTCTTCGTCTATTATTGGAATTATCCCCTTGGCTACGGGTTCGGGGCTTCGAGCACCCGGACCACTTTGGGACCCGGGTGAGTGTGCCTTGATCGCTAATTTGACTTCACAGATCTTTGTGTGGCTTATAACATTTGTGTCAGGCCCGGGGTTTTTACACCCGGACCTCACCTTTTTACTTGGTACGAATCTTTTTGTTTGTAGATTTAAAGATTTAGCCATTTTTCACTTTACTTTTGTGACTTCTCCTAGTTTATTATAGTTAATTAACTTTGTTATTTTGTTTTCGTTTGGTGTTTCCACTTCTGGAACAAGATTTAGAGCTTGAAATACAAAAATAAAATAAAATTAAAAAAAAATTGATATTTTTCATGGTATAGGGATTTATACCAGAAACATATTTTATTTTATGGACAAAAATTCATCTGATTTGGAAAGCTTCATGTCTCCCGAATGTGCCAATACCTGATATGTATAGTTTTATGGAGATTTCTGACTTCTATAGATCAAAAACTCCCAGCAGTATATTACCAAATTTTCAAAGCATCACAGCAGAATACGGCACACTTTAGATTCCAAAGCCAAAAATCCTGGAACATTAGGTTTACCACAGGAAACCATATATTTTTGAAAAGTACACATTCTGCTGAATCCGAAATGGGTAACTATGTCTTCCAACTCCTAATTACCAAATGGCAATGCTTTCCTGAATTTAGCAGTCGCAATAAAAAATTATGAAAATGAAAAAAAAATCACCTCAAAGCTTCCACTATCAAGCACCTTATCTCCCACATAACATTAGGTACCAAGAAAACATGAAAAGCCAAGAAGAAAATATGAAAGCCAAGGGTCTACCGAACAGTTTGATGCCTATTGTGCATAGGATTACTAAAGTATCTGGAATTTAGAGACTCCAAAAGGAAGTTAGTACATACAAACTGCCCCGGAGATCTTTTTATCTACTGAAAATTTAACATGTTTACAAAATTTTCTGTGGGGTAAAAACACAAAAAAATCCATTGACCCCCCAAAACCTATATATTTTTGGAAAGTGCACATTCAGGCGAATTCAAAATGGGTATCCATGTCTTTCTACTCCAAAGTACAGAATCGCAATGCTTTCCCAAAATTGGCAGTTTTGAACAGTTTGATACCCAATGTGCATAGGATCACTGATGTATCTGGCATTTAGAGACCCCAAAAGGAAGTTGGTGCGTACAAAGTGAATACGCTGCAATATGTGCTACCGGTATGTGTATTATGTGCCATAAGACCCCCTAACAGTACGAAGACCCTAGAAAACCATATATTTTCCGAAAGTACACATTCTGACAAAACAAAAATGGGTAAATACATCTTTCTACTGCAAACTACCAAACTACAAAGCTATGCTAAAGAGAACGTTTTTTATGACATTTCTGAAAATTGTCACAAAGCTTGCATTTTACTATATTATGTACCCCCACATGTTGTAACGTATCAACATAAAACATTCTAAATATGAATGGCAGGGGTTTATTGAACAGTTTGATGTCCTATATGCATAGATTTACCAAACTATGCGGAGTACAGGGGAACCGAAATAAAAATAGTGCATATGAATTTTCACCTATGACGCTCCGGCTTGTGCAGTTTTTGCACCCGGTATGTGTATTATGTGCCATAAGACCCCCTAACAGTATGAAGACCCTAGAAAACCATATATTTTCCGAAAGTAAACATTCTGACACAACAAAAATGGGTAAATACATCTTTCTACCACAAACTACCAAACTAGAAAGCTATGCCAAACAGAACGGTTTTTATAACATTTCTGAAAATTGTCACAAATCTTGCATTTTGCCTCATTATGTACCCCCACATTTCATAACATACAAATATAAAACATTCTAAATATGAACGCCAGGGGGGGCGTGGCTTAGCCAGCGATGTAGTAAGACGCACTAACGCAGAGCTCCTCTCTGAGACTTCTCCGACCCACTTATCCTGAGGCCAGAACCGCTATACCTGCACCCAAAAGCGATAAACAAAGTCCACAGAGCACAATACCTAAAGAATGGCGCCTCCTAAACGCCAACAGGACATCAGAGACAAACTCGAGAAAGTTCGGCGGCTAGACCAAGATGGCGGCGGAAACGAAAGCCCCGGAACCTTTGCTGTTTCAGAAGCAGGCAACCAAGACACCATCTCTCCGACTCAAACAACCGAGTTAAGCACTATACTTGAAGCGATAGCAAACTGTCAAACCACAGTCACGGCTGCACTCACAACCACCTTTACGGCAAAAATAGACGAGGTTAAAATGGACATCTCTTTACTCCGCCAGGACATGCAAAATATCCGGGCCCGAGTGACTCAAACAGAAACCAGACTTAGTACAGCGGAGGACATCATTACCCCTATGCAAACAACAGTACAACAGCTCGACGCCAAATTAACTGCTATACAAGCCCACGCTGACGACCAAGAAAACCGCATGCGAAGCAGCAACATCAGGCTCGTAGGCCTACCAGAACGCGCGGAGGGAACCCAACCAGAGGCATTCCTGGAACGACTCCTGATAACCACCTTTACAAGAGAAGCCTTCTCAGCAGCATTCGTTGTGGAACGGGCTCACCGCATATCACCTAAGCCCCCGGTACCAGGAGCGCCGCCGAGGATGTTCATCGCCAAAATGCTCAACTACCGCGACCGCGACACAATTCTATGTCTCGCTAGAGACAAGGGACCCATTACATTTGAAAATACCAGCATATCCTTTTATCCGGACTTCTCCATTGAGCTACAGAAGCGCAGAGCTAAATTTGCACCAACCAAGAAAAGGCTTCAAGAGCTCAAGGTTCCATATGCAATGTTGTACCCAGCAAAGCTCCGCATCAACCACAACGGGAAAGCCATGTTCTTCACGTCTCCTGAGGACGTACATACCTGGCTGGAGACCAGCAACAGAGCCCCAACATCGCCAAGAGTAATAAACGCAACATATAAGACCCCAACTAGGTTCTGTTCTCATAGACATAAACATCAGTGCCCAGAAAGTGACAGACTCTAATCTTAAGAAACCGTTAACCCACTGCTACATCACTGGGTGACCTTCCAGGTAATACCCCCCCAACTGACATACCCGGTTGGCTAATAACTTTGTTTTGGGTATAAGGCTGTGATGCGTTTAATTCACAGCAGGGAGGGTAAGAGGCAATGGGAATACTGTTGGGCAAGTTACTGGTTGCTTGTTGCACCAGAAATGTTTCCCCTTTTATGTTCCAAACTCCCCAAGCGACATACTGAGCTTGTGACACAATTGAGCTACCAGCGAGGCACAATACAGCCTACCCAAAAAACCTATGCCACAAGGTAATAATAAAGAAACTGTGCAGGCTTTGCGGATACTGGGATGGAATGTTCGGGGCCTAAACGATAAAATTAAAAGAGCCACAGTGTTTAACTTTCTCAAACGCTATACCCCCGATGTGATATGCTTCCAAGAAACTCACATCACAGGCAGCAAAACCCTAGCTCTCAGGCGCCCATGGGTGGGATGGGCGTACCACGCCACCTACTCACAATAATCCAGAGTCAGTGCAATTTCAAATGCTGGCTATACAACACGACCCTCAAGGTAGATACATTTTTCTTAACTGTATAATAAACTCACATCCACTACTACTGCTGAATGTGTATATACCGCCCTCATACCATCCTGACGTAATCTGCAAAGGTGCAGTATTTATGTTGCAATATCCAAACACCCCTGCTCTATGGCTGGGCGATTTCAATAATACCTGGGATACCAACCTAGATAAACTACCTCAACAAACGCCGCCACAGGGTGTAGCTCCACATCACAAAGACACATCCTTCGCCAAGTTGGCATCTGAAATAGGACTCCATGACATATGGCGTCTCCATAACCCAGCCCAATGTCAATATACGTGCCACTCGGCTACATACAAGACTTTATCCAGATTGGACTGGACCATTTAGCATTGGCACTCGCACCCCAGGCGGAACACTTGCCCAGGGGAGTGTTCCACCTGGGAGTCCTATTTCAGTTGCAAACTTGGCGAAGGATGTGTCTTTGTGGTGTGGAGCTACACCCTGTGGCGGCATTTGTTGAGGTAGTTTATCTAGGTTGGTATCCCAGGTATTATTGAAATCGCCCAGCCATAGAGCAGGGGTGTTTGGATATTGCAACATAAATACTGCACCTTTGCGGATTACGTCAGGATGGTATGGGGGCGGTATATACACATTCAGCAGTAGTAGTGGATGTGAGTTTATTATACAGTTAAGAAAAATTTGCCCAGGGGAGTATCCGATCATTCCCCCATCCTCATAACTCTCACTTGGTACGAAAACAAACCACTACCCTTTTGGAAATTCAATGCTTATTGGTTAAACCTATTCCCTGAGATAGAAACACAAGAAAATGAATGGCCCATCTTTCTAGATGCCCAAACCCCAGACACTGATCCCCTATTGCTATGGGAAACCTTTAAAGCGCACTTGAGAGGCTCCCTAATCGCCCAAGTAACCGCTATTAAGCGCACTACCACAGCTACAGAGCTCCGTATAAGCTCCCAGGTGACCCAAGCTGAGGTGACCCATACTCAGACCCCTACCCCTCATAACTACGAGCAGCTTAAGCTGCGAGAAAGAGAATATAATAACTATTTACAAGTAAAAGCCAAGCGCAAATTATTTTTTGCAAAACAAAACTTTCTAGAACATGGTGATCGCACAGGAACCCTGCTAGCAAAGATAGCCAAAGCAAATGGTACACCCCCAGTAATTACTCAGATACAGGATGAGACAGGACAAATACTAACAAATCCACAGCAAATAAATGCACGGTTCCAACGGTACTACTAACAATTATACAGTACCAACTCCCCCTTCTCACAAACGGAAACTCAGTCCTTTCTATCCGAAATACACATCCCGAAATTTACCTCAGCACATAGAGCAATACTTAATGCCCCTATTACTTTAGAAGAGATCAAGACAGCTACTGCTGCTACTGCCCAATCAGAAAACCCCAGGTCTAGATGGACTACCATCTGAAGTATACAAACGACATGTAGATTACTTGGCCCCGAAACTCCTAGAGACATACAACACAGCCAAAACGCAAGGCATTTTACCACCCTCTATGGCAGAGGCACTAATCATACTGATACCAAAACCAGGAAAAGACATACTAGATTGTAGCTCCTACCGACCTATCTCTTTATTAAATACGGATGTTAAAGTCCTGGCAAAAATCTTAGCAAAAAGACTGTCCTTAGTAATACACAGGATCATACATCCTGATCAAACAGGCTTTATGCCTGGAAAATCCACGGCACTCAATATAAGAAGGGTTTATGAAATAATCCAGGCACATCAGGTAAATGCAAAAGACGAAGCCTTGGTCTCGCTGGACGTGGCCAAGGCCTTTGATTCCGTGGAGTGGAAATTCCTATTAGCGGTACTGGAACAAATAGGCAGCGGCACAGAATTCGTGCAATGGGTCAAACTGTTATACTGCTCCCCTAAAGCCAGAATAGCCACTAGTGGGTGGACATCTGAACCCTTTCTGCTAAGTAGCGGAACAAGGCAAGGATGCCCACTCTCGCCCCTCCTATATGCCTTGGCTATCGAACCCTTGGCAACAAAAATTCGGGCAGATAACCAGATAGAGGGAATGAGAGTGGCAGAGTACACAGACAAAATCGGCCTATATGCTGATGACATGATTCTGTTCCTAAAAGGCACTACCCGATCCCTGAACCAAGCACTCACAATAATTGAAGAAATAGGCCAATACTCTGGGTTGCGTATCAATTGGACCAAGTCTAATACCTTTTACATCAAAAGGGACAGAGAACATAGACCACCCCTAGATCACCCACTAATAATAGTCAATACTTTCAAGTATCTAGGAATTAACATCACAAGAGACCCAGGCGACTATATACAGGAAAATATACACCCCCTCATAAAATACGTAAGGGACAAAACAAAAACCTGGGGAAACTTACCTCTCACAATTGCTGGCAGGGTGAACCTAGTGAAAATGTCACTACTCCCTAAAATAGTGTACATAATCATGCATTCACCCATATTCTTGGCACAAAAACTATTCCAAATAATCACATCTCATATCCTCACACTAGTCTGGAAGGGAACTAGACCCAGACTCAAACTAGCACTACTACTGAACCCCACTACAGCAGGAGGCCTAGCTATCCCCCACTTCCATTTATATTACATCTCCTCCCAACTAACGCAAATCTCCCACTGGTTCCACACACAGAGCCAGCATAGCGCCAAACAAATGGGATTCACTGGGCCAGTACCTACAAGGGATAGGATATACCACTTGCTCAAAGGATACTCGGGCTGCCCCACCCCTAGGCAAACTAATACACTCATGGTACAGGCACTTCGAATATGGGACAAAGCTAATAAACTTGTGCCTCACAAAACAGGAGTGATAGAGCACTACACTCCAATCTGGGAAAATCGTACTTTACCTGAATGCTGTACAATGCAAGACACTGTGCTCTGGAAAGAGAAGGGTATCTGGTGCTTGGGTCAAGTTCTAGATCACAACACCATCAAATCATTTGAGCAACTAAAACAAGAATATAACCTCCCCAATCACTACTTATTTCGGTACCTACAACCTACATGCCCTCTCAACACAATCCCTGCAGGATACCCAACCCTTGAAATCCAGCCCTATCTCACTGCTATACAAGTAGGATATACCAAAGGCATGATATCCAAACTATATAGTATACTCCTTAACCCCAATACTATTGTGCACACGAACCGCTCCAGAACAGCTTTGCAAGACAATATTGGGCGGATAGACCAGGAAGAATGGGAAGAAGCCCAAGAATCCCCTAAACATGTCTCCCCATATACAAGGGAACGAACAATCCAGACCTATATACTACATAGAGCATATCTGACACCTTTAACTCTCAAACACTTTTGTCAAAGCACAGATACAACATGCCCCAGATGTCACTCAGATAACCCCCACTTTTACCATTTAATATGGTCTTGCCCAATTCTTATAGATTACTGGAAACAAATAACACAATTCATCCATGACGTGATGGGATCCCCAGTACTACTAGACCCTAAGGTGTGCGTAATGGCCATCCTTGAACACCTATATCCAAATACATACAAAAGAACAGCAATAACCGAACTCCTCCACATAGCCCGCAAACACATAACCGGTAAATGGCTATCAACTGAATCCCCAACCTTAAACGGCTGGAGGACACTTGTAAACCAAGCTCCCCTATAGAGAAATTACCTATAAAAACAGAGGGCACCCAGACAAATACGACAAAGTCTGGGGCCCATGGCTCGAAAATCCCCGAACAACAATACACTACTACACACAAACACCCACTATATAGAGGCCAAACTTCTCCGAACGACCACGGTGTCTTGCATTACCAACCTATGTGATACTACGTGACTTTTTTTTTTTTATGAAACATGTATAAAACTTTGTGCAAATACAAAAAACATAGCAATGTGCCTTGAAAATACGAACAATTTTTTATTGTATAAACAGAACAAACGCAGATGTCAACCCAGTTTATGTTGCTTTTATCTGTAAACTCAAAGTATTGAATCAAAAAAAATATGAACGCCAGGGGTCTACTGAACAGTTTGATGCCCTATATGCATAGATTTACCAAACTATGTGGGGTACAGAGGAAGCCAAATTGAAATACAGCAGACAAAATGTCACATGGATAGAAAACTGGCTACAGGATTGGGTACAGAGGGTGGCTGTTAATGGTACATTCTCTACTTGGAGTAAGGTTCTCAGTGGGGTCCCTCAGGGTTCTGTACTGGGTCCACTTTTGTTTAATTTGTTCATAAATGACTTAGGGGAGGGTATTATGAGTAATGTATCAGTGTTTGCAGATGACACAAAACTCTGCAGACCAGTCAATTCTATCCAGGATGTGACATCCTTGCAGCAGGATCTTGACCAACTGGCAATCTGGGCAGCTAAGTGGCAGATGAGATTTAATGTGGATAAATGTACGGTCATGCACCTGGGAAGTAAAAATATGCAAGCCCCATATACCCTTAATGGGACTGCACTAGGCAAATCCATAATGGAGAAGGACCTTGGAGTCCTTGTAGATAATAAACTTGGCTGTAGCAAGCAATGCCAGGCAGCAGCTGCAAGGGCAAACAAGGTTTTGAGCTGTATTAAAAGGGGTATAGATTCACGGGAGGAGGGGGTTATTCTTCCCCTTTACAGAGCGCTGGTAAGGCCCCATCTAGAATATGCTGTTCAGTTTTGGTCTCCAGTGCTCAAACGGGACATTATTGAGTTAGAGAGGGTCCAGAGAAGGGCAACTAAGTTGGTAAAGGGTATTGAAAGTCTCAGTTATGAAGAAAGACTGGCCAAGTTGGGTCTGTTTACACTGGAGAAGAGGCGCTTAAGGTGTGACATGATAACTATGTATAAATATATAAGGGGGTCATATAATAACCTCTCTAATGTTTTATTTACCAGTAGGTCCTTCCAACGGACACGAGGGCACCCACTCCATTGAGAAGAAGGGAGGTTCCATTAAAATATTCGGAGAGGATTTTTTACTGTGAGAGCTGTGAAGTTGTGGAATTCCCTCCCTGAATCAGTTGTACTGGCTGATACATTATATAGCTTTAAGATGGGGCTGGATGGATTTTTAGCAAGTGAGGGAATACAGGGTTATGGGAGATAGCTCTTAGTACAAGTTGATCCAGGGACTGGTCCGATTGCCATCTTGGAGTCAGGAAGGAATTTTTTCCCCTCTGCGGCAAATTAGAGAGGCTTCAGATGGGGTTTTTTGCCTTCCTCTGGATCAACTAGTAGTTAGGCAGGTTAGATATAGGCATTATGTTTGAACGTGATGGACGTATGTCTTTTTTCAACCCAACTTACTATGTTACTATGTGCAAAGACAAGTAACAAAGAACAATGTGAAATGCAGTAAAATTGCTACAATCCAAAAAAAATCACTAAAATCAATGCTTTTTTTCCCTAATGATATCTGCAGTCAAAATCACAGTTTGAGTATTTTGGTTTGGGCAAATTAGTTTTACAGACAAAGTCAAGCGAACAGAAACTATACATAACTGAAAATGCAATAAAATGGCTAAAATGCAATAAAATTACTAAAAATGAACCAAAATGCACAGAAAATGTAATAAACACCAAAATAATACACAAAAGGTATTGTGCAGTGCGGTTAGCGAATACGCTATCTGCAATGGCAATAAAACATTTTTTTCTGGCAAGAATAAAAAAGATGCAATAAAAAAAAAAGTGTGTGTGTGTGTGTACACTAGGCAAAATGTGTTGTGTGTGCATGCGTGTGTGTGTGTGCAAGTAAGTGTGAGTGCTGTAAGTGCTGTGAATGTGTGAAACCCCCCCATCCCCCCTCCAAAAAAATGTATCTGTTTGTGTGTAAGTGTGAGTATAAGTGTGTATTAGTTTATTATGTGTGTGTATGTGTGTTTTTTAACACTTACCTGGGACAAGCAGGCACACAGATCCTCTGGAGGTGGGAGGAAGGACCCAGGAGCCGAGCTGCAGCTTCTCCCTGCCAGATCGTGAGTCTTCAGACAGAGGGAGGAGGGAGGGGGAAGCAGGGAAGTGTAGAATCTACGTCCTGTGTCACTTAGGTACTTTTATACACAGGACGTAGATTTTACGTCCTGTGGCACTTAAATGGTTAATAGAACTTACTCTAGAAGAATCCTGCATTGAAATCTCTTTTTTAAAAGCACAAATAGCCACACTTTATTGCTACACTGCAATTTGGAGTGATATCACCCCTCCCGTTCTCCCCCAACAGCCAATCAGCAGGACAATGGGAAGGCAGCAAGACAGCAGCTCGCTGACACCTGCATTGCTAAAAGTGGCAGACAGATAGAATAGCACTCAATAACAAAAATTCCAAGTCTGGCTCATGACTTCTCTACATACAGTAATAGGAGAATTCAGGACTAGGAAAAACAATAGCTTATTGGAAAGCAGTTCTAATATGTAGTGCTGGCTTTTTCTGAAAGCTTAGAATCAGGCACAATGCACTGAGATGGCTGCCTACACACCAATATTACAGCTAAAAAAAATTTGTTGGTCGAGTAAATTATTTGCTATGTATTTTAGAAATACATAAATACATTTAAAATTACACTGTAAAAATGACAGAATCCCTTAGCAGAGCAGTGTAATAAGCGGTTTGATGAGTACATAAAGATAATTTAAGAGATTAAGAGTGGGGCATTATGATCTGAATGGAATGTCATTAGAATCAATTTTAATCTGAAAGATAGAGGAAGCCTGAGACTGACAGAGTGGCATGGCAGAGGGGTACAAGCATAGTGGTAGTATTTATTCGACTGGAGAGGTGACAGTCACTGGAGGGAAAGGAGAGTTACAGTATGTCTATGAAGATTCTCATTCATCCAGGTCATGATATACAGTATCTAGTAGAATTAAGTCTAAAAGCAACTGGACTTTCCTGAGTTTTTTTTCCTGAGAAAAAAAACTCAGAAAAATCCAGTTGTTTTTAGACTTAATTCTACTACATAGAGAGTTACAGTAGTTAATGTGTTATATGATAAGAGAGTTTTTTTTCCTGAGAAAAAAAACTCAGAAAAGTCCAGTTGTTTTTAGACTTAATTCTACTAGATAGAGAGTTACAATAGTTAATGTGTTTTATAATAAGAGAGTGAATCAGAACTTTGGTGGTATCTTGGATGATGACCAGTTGTATTTTGGAAATATTCCTTTGGCGAAAGTGATTAGATACAAGCACCAAAGGACAGAGCCGAAACAAGTATAACCCCAAGTCACTGGGCCTGAAGAAATGGGGTGTTAACAACTATCAGTGCCTAAAAGTTAACTAATAGATTCTTTTGAGATGATATGGGTGTTGAATGGTGGAAAGAAAACCCTTTCTGGTTTGAAGTTAAGGTAGCACTGGGACATCCAGATAGAGATACCTGAGACACAAGTTAAAGGAGAAGAAAAGGTAAAAACTAAGTACGCTTTATCAGAAAGGTCTATGTAAATACAGCCATAAGCACCCACGAAAATGCTGTTAAGACCTCCCCACCTTAAGGAATGTGTGATCTGAGCTATTCAGCAGGAAGCTTCCTCACGCTGCATGTACAGGGGTCTTGGTCTTGATGTAGGAGTGTGGCATTATGGTAATTTTATTTACAGAGCTCAGCATTTTTTTTCCTATGACACATCTGATCAGGCAAAATATGGGAAAACTTAAGGGCACAGAGAAAGGTAAGGAAGAAGATAGCACAGTTGTATGTAACACTGAAAGCAATTTAAGAGGTAAGAGGAAAAAGGAAATATCATGGCCTAGGACAGTGCTGTCCAACTTCTGTAGTACCGAGGGCCGGAATTTTTCCGACCTACGTGGTGGAGGGCCGATAATGGAAGCCAGTTTTGACCACTACCCTTTTTGAAACCGCACCCACTTGAAACCACACCCATGTTATCACATGACCATACCCATATTAATGGTTGTAGTACAGCAAAAACCTGCCATACTCTGCCTGCCCTACCCTGCCTGTGTGCCATACTCTGCCTGCCCTACCCTGCCTTTGTGTGTGCCATACTCTGCCTTCCCTACCCTGCCTGTGTGTGCCATACTCTGCCTGCCCTACCCTGCCTGCATGCCATACTTTCACTGTGTGTGCCATTCTTGGCTGGTTTGTGCCATACTTGGCCTGTGTGTGCCATACTCTGCCTGCCCTACCCTGCCTGTGTGTGCCATACTCTGCCTTCCCTACCCTGCCTGTGTGTGCCATACTCTGCCTTCCCTACCCAGCCTGTGTGTGCCATACTCTGCTTGCCCTATGCTGCCTGTGTGTATGGCACACACAGGCAGCATACAGTGACACAATGCTGGCACTGCTCATACAGTCTGCACAATAACTATATATTAAAAAACTTTTTAATTGCAGTACCACCTCAGTATATGTTCTTTTTGTAGTATGCAGGGATTATTTGTGGGTTTTTACTGCTCCTGAGGTGTGAACAGGGGAACAATGGGGGTGATTACAGCCTGAGCCTGAGGTGTGAACACTGCAGGGGGTGAACAATGCAGGGGATTACATATTTAAACAATACAGCCTGATTACAGCCTGAATCTGAGGTGAGAACCATGCAGGGGGGGCAGTTAATCACAGCACTGATACCATTTAAAGCTTACACAAGAGTAAGCCATCAAAGCAGCCAGACAGGTGGGGGGCCACACAGAGGGGGGTCGCGGGTCGCATGCCGCCAGTTGGACAGCACTGGCCTAGGACAAGGCCAAGTAAATTGGTGGACTGGAGGAGAGGGTGATCAACAGGGTAAGGGTAATATCCCATGGGGAGATTAGTCTCCAGCGATAAATCTCTGCTATCGCAGGCTGCTAATCTCCCCAAAAAGCCTTTCCCCCTGCAATAAAGGGAATCACTGGTGGAAAGGCCTATGCAGCCCTTCTGTTTTCTAAACTCACGTGAAGTTGCCTGCAGGAGGAAACTTCACACTCCTTTGGAAGACTAAAGTGATACATAGGCCTTTCCATAGCAGATTCTGTAGGGAGATTAGTCGCCCGTGGTAGCAGAGATTTATTGTGGGCGACTAATCTTTCCATGGGACACTACCCAAAAAAGCAGCTCAGATATCTAGGAGTATTAGTAGAGATAGGTTGTTTTACAGATATCCACAAAGCTTGTAGTACTCCCTTAGAATTTAAAGGTGAAGGAAAGGTGAAAGTAAGCTTTATCAGAAAGGTGTCTGTAAATACAGTCAAACACTTACAGAACTGCTGCTCTGAGGCCTCAGTGAAAAGAAACACCTTTTCTTCCTATTCTGTATTCATTATGTTCTGTGTCACACTTTCTTCTCTCAGAAAAACCCTTAGAGGCACAGCATGAGCCTGTTGAGCTTCCCCCTCCCCTCTCTGCTGTAATTTTATCTAAGAGCTGTTCCATAAGGGTGCCTGCCTAAGGGTGAAGACACATATAGTAGCAGCTACTTGTCGTTGCTACACAAATAGACAATGCTGATCATTTACTGATGACTGTCTCTGTTTTACCAGAGGCAATCCTTTGTATTGACTATGACAGGGAATTTCCTGGCATTTATTAGATACAACAAGTAGCTGCTACTAAACAGCCCTGCGTGCCTTCACTCCAAATGCTGGTGCCTGGAATTAAAGTAGACCAGGTTAATATGGTTGTTGCTATCTTAAACAACCAGAGAGAGCTTCTAGAGCTTTTTACTCAGGTATGGTAAAGCATTCTGCAGAATAAATATAGAATTCTGGCTTTCACTATTGTGACTAATCTATTGGCAATGACTAAAAAGATAAAGAGTCATCTGTGCATCAAAAATACAAAGGGCACACAGTATTTTTTTTTTTTTTTTTTTAAATCAAGTCCTACCCTGGGTCCCAAGTGCATTATGTCACCCCTGTGCAAGCGTTACTCCTAACCTAAGCCCCACATGCAAAGCATGTTGCCTTCCTGCCCTGTATGGATTTCTTCCCAAACATACCTTGTGCACATTTGTTTGGAACTTTTTATCAACAGTTTTCCCTTTGTCAATCCCCTCTCTTTAGTGTTTTGCCCTTAGACAGCTGTATACAGGTATAGGACCTGTTATCCAGAATACTCGGGACCTGGGGTTTTCCGGATAAGGGATCTTTTTCTTAATTTGGATCTTCATACCTTAAGTCTACTAAAAAAACAATAAAACATTAATTAAACCCAATAGGATTCTTTTGCATCCAATAAGGATTTTTTCTATCTTAGTTGGGATCAAATACAAGGTACTGTTTTATTTTTACAGAGAAAAGGGAAACCAATTTTAAAAATCTGAATTATTTGTTTAAAATGGAGTCTACAGGAGACAAGCTTTCCGTAATTCAGAACTTTCTGGATAACGGGTTTCCGGATAACAGATCCTATACTGGTATTCTCAACCAGTGCTTTTCAAGGATTTCATATATATGTTCTGAAGAAAAGTTCCTATAATACAATCTCAATTTAACCACAGTTGCACACTTTAAATCACGTGACTCTTACCTCATTGCCTCCTTCTCCTTCTCTGTAATTAAGTTCATACTTTACAATGCTGTCCTGACGAGGAGGGCTCCAGGTAAGGCCAATGCTGGTCTCAGATTTAGCTTCAGCTCTGAAATTCATAGGCTGACCTGGGACTAAAAATGTGAGACACCAAAAATTACTAATGCTGATACAGAACAGACCCAAAGATTAGAAAGCTAAGTTAACTGAATGACCACTGGGGAAAAAAAAACCAATGGAAATATTTAAAAATACGAAGTAAATCCCCCCAAAATATAGTTTCCTTTCACATTTAAGGTTTTATAACACACGTGTGTGGGCACAATCAAAAAGGTTACAAGTGAAATACATCAGTGCAGCCATGTTTACTAATATTTGTGCTACAAGTATAATTAAAAACAACTTAAACCACTATTATGGCTGTTTATTTTAGAGGAAAGTTCCTTTATTTTTGGCAACAATGTAAAAAAAAAAAAAAAAAATCAAACCTAATTTAAATGCTGCATTAGCATTGACTCAAATATACCTATACAAGTAGCCCCCATTTTATGCATCTCAGGGAACTAGAGAAAAATGGTGACAGTAAAATATCAACTACATTATCTATTACTTACTCAGATTGTAAGCTTACTTACAATTGTAAGCTTACTTACTTACTCAGATTGTAAGCTCTACGGGGCAGGGACCTCCTTCCTACTGTGTCTCATACCACATGGCACTTATATATATATACATATATGTATTTATTGTATTTATTTATTATATCACTTGTCCTCCCTGTGTGTAATTTTGTATTCTGTAAGACTGTACAGCGCTGCGTACCCTTGTGGCGCTTTATAAATAAAGTTATACGTACATACATACATACAATTATATTTTTGAGGGACTGTAAAAAGAGTTTTTATTACTAAATTACACTGTGCGCCTTACAAATACTTAATTCTATCATAACATGTTATTCTTGAACCAATAAATGTATTTTTTATAAACTGTAATTTTGCTTTGTAGGCTAAAGGGTAAAACTCCCAAATGGTTGCCCTTTTAATTGACCACCATATGGGGCTTTTTTCCACAGTGTTGTTTGGCTGGCACAGTAATGCTTGAAACCACTCATGACACTTTCTACTGTAAACAAATTCCAATAACACCAATGCAAAGGAACTTTTAGGAGATTAGTCATCTACGGGAGGCGCAGATTTCCTGTTGGCAACAAATCTTCCCATATATCATCATCCTAAAATGAATTTGAGGGAGTACTACCAGTTTTACAGTTTGTACAGTTGCCTTTAAAGTTAAGGTTAGTTGGCATGGGCAGTTTCAGGCATTTATCCAATGAGAGGAAACTGAAATGTGTGAAATAAAATGAACATAATAAAATATAAAATAACATTTTAGTGTAGCAGAATATTAGCCTTTAAGAAACTTTTTTAAAAACTATTTCAGGGTTAAAACTACTTTGGGTGAGAGTTTTCATTTTTAAATTTTTAGATCCTATTTTTTTGATAATAGGGACCACAAAACTTTTTTCTTGCAAAATATAATGTGTTAATAATAAAACTGACAAAAATGCAGATCAATCTTAAAAAAAAAAGATGACTTGTTGGCTTATTTAAGCTATTAGGATATGTATATGTTGCAAAGGCTGGCAGTAGCTGTGCATAATGGGTCAAAGTGTGTGGTGAATAAATGATGAATAACCGATATTGCAATATTTCTATTGCTAAGAAAGCTTTATCTCGGATACTCTATCATAACCATTAATTAAATAAAATTCTAGGATCCTAAAAAACAACAATGTTCAAAAAGAAAACTGATACTGGCCCGTGCTTGGATGCTAAATGGTAGCAGCCTTAAAAGGGATTCTGTAATGATATTTATGGTGTACTTAATTAATTAATTTCAATTGAGCTTTCAGAAGGAGCCATCACTACAAAACAGAACAACTTTCAGATAAGCTACTGTTTCTCCTACTTAAATGTACTGGTAAAACAACCCAAGTCAACCCAAGCAAAGAGTTTCTCCTTTTTGGTTGCTGTTCTTATGTCTACCACTAGGTGAACAAGTTTTGCAATGCAAAATGAAATCGTTCTGAAACCTACAAATCTTGCCCACCCTTTAGGATACCTTCTTTTTACAAGGGAAATGGGTAGTGCTGAGCAAACTTTTTACCAGGTTTTGCTGTGAAAAAAAACACCCACAGATGCCAATGGCTGCAAAAAAGTTGCGTGGTTAAAAAAAAAAAAAGTTGTGCAATAGCTGCAAAAAACACACCCATTGACTTCAATGCAGTTTTGCAAATTTTGCAAATATTTGGTGACAATGTTCCCACTGCTTTTCAATTAATTGTATGTATTTTGGGTGCCACTACTTCTGCCCCTTACTGTATAATGTATTTAGGATCTGTGCAAACTGTGTATATATCTATATCCTTTACTGTAAAAGCTAACTCAAGTTAATGAAACATGGGGCAGTTATGGCACAGTGTATTTTACCTGGCAGAGAAATGCCAAAAGTCCCCTAAATTACTGGGAGGCATTATAGCCAGTGTTGCCTGTCTACCCACTCACTAATATTCAGTACAATACCAGCAGTGCTATTAGCCCATGGAGGCACTCTCAGATCAGGCAGCTGAATCTTTCAGCAGAGCTGTCATGGAGCTGCTATCTTATTTTCAGCCCATTGTTCTGCTTGGGGGAAGGGGAGGTTATCAGTCCAACTAGCAGTGCAGCAGGTAAGAGAGACTGAAGTTTATTAGATCACAAATCATATGGCTTTAGGCACCAGCAAAGCTCCATTTTCAAACTTTACAATGAAATCTAAAAAACAAACAAACAGATTTCAGTGCAAAATTCTATTACCTGATATATTTTGAAAAAAAAAAATGTTTTCTGGTGATAGTATTCCTTTACAATGTACACAAAAATATTGATATATCTTTTACACAGGAGTTGGTACTGCATCTTATTAGCAATTTTGCACTTTTTTTTTTTTTTTAAATAACTTGCACAAAAAATAAAGTTTTAGAATTTCATCCTTTGCTATTAAAGGAGACATATTGGATAAATGGGAAAAAACCCTAATATTGTAGGCAATTATGAATAATATACAGTGCTTGTTTCCCTTTGTGCTTAAAATTAATCCAATCTGTAAAAATGGCCCCTTTGTTGGAGCTCCCTATAGACCCTCTCTCTTCTCTGACCATGTTTGAAATGAAGAGTGGGCATGTCCTAACGGTCCCTGCCAGAAGCACAGTAGGAGGGGGAGAGCCAATCACAGCCATGCAGTCACACAAGCAAAGACAGGCTTCAGTTCCCTATCAGGTCAGCCTAGCTGCTCATCCAGAGAATTCAGCCAGCAGGAAGTGGAACAGATGGGCGGGACTAGTGGGGTTTTTGTGGAATTTCTCAATAAATCAGTCTGAAACACAACATATTTAATCACAATCCTTCTATATCTAGAGGAGTATAATTCACTGGCACATTCATAATTTTTATAGGATATGTCTCCTTTAAGATTAAATAATTTTGTTATTCCATTTAGAACTTAAATATACTTTAAGATCTAAAAAAGAAATAAACATCATTTTATTGGCAATGGATACTGTCAGTAGCATCCTTATTAAGTTTAAATCAATTATTATTTTTGGTTAAGAACAAAAAAAAAAAGGTTTTTGCTTCATTTTTTTTCCCATTTGTTTCATATCCCATTTCTTCCTTTGTTCTTGGCAGATCATGTCCATTTTTGAGCCTGCTGGTTTATGTTCCTAAGGAAGGAGTGCAGGATCATGAAAAAAAAAATTCTACTAGTCTGTGTATACAAAAAGGGCATGTATGTCCTAACAGCACAAAAGGGGCAAAGAGCTGGAGGAAGCAACTAAGAATTAGTGTGGAAGGGCTGGGCAAGTTTTCTACAATCTTCAGGGACATAGCACAGAGTGCTATGCCCACTCTAAAGTAAACAGCTCATAATGTACGGTTTGAAATAGCTGGTGATTGAAGTGGTTTTTATGCTAAATTGGAATCATTTTGCAATAAGGAACATATATGAGCACATTATATATAGCATTAGGAAGTATTTATTTGCAGCTATAAATAATTTAAGAGCAACTTTGAACAAATGTGTGATAACAACAGAGTAAAGGAATATAAAAATGTGTGGGACAAATAAATAACAAAAGATGAAAAATAATGTAAGTATACAGATACACAGACAACTGGTTCTCCGGTGCTATTAGAACTTATGCATTTATGAAGAGGAGAAAGTGTAATCAATTAAAATTAGGTTTTAACATTAGTGCATATGATAGGGTCTCCAGAAGTGTCATATGAAGTCTCTCTATTATTGAAATTGTTTGTCTGCAGACTAAATGCTAGTTTAGTCTAAATGGTTTGCTTTCCTTAGTTTCACTACATTGCTTGAATGTAAACAAATTGCTGCAGAGAAAAACTATTAGTTGATATACTTTCTTTATAAAACTATAAATATATGACTGTACAAAATAGTAAATAGTTAACACAAAATTAAACACTCACCTCCTTGTTGGGTTTTGACTTGAATAGGATCAGAAAGAGGACCATCACCAACAGAGGTAAACGCTAAAACTCGAACTGTGTAAGTTTCATGTTCAAGTAAGCTTCCTATAGTGGTCAGTAGGCTATCATCCACATTATATTTAAGCCAACTGCTGACAGGCTGATCAGGCTCCATAGTATAGTAAACTCGATAACCCCTAATTTGTCCATTTGGCTCCACTGGTTCCTCCCACTGTATTATCATGGTAGTGGAGCTCAGCATTCGGGCTTGGACATTTCGTGGTGCACTGGCAGGAGCCTGCTCTCCAGTTCGAGTCACTACTGGCTCACTTGGGGGCCCCTGACCAATGGAGTTAACTGCGGACACCCAAATTTCATATTCTGAGTTTGGACTAAGTCCGCCAATACTGTATCTTGTTGTAGTAATGTCCTCTTTAATCTGGTAAGGTCCATCCTGGCTTTTGGACTTATATTCTATGACATAATAGGACACAGGATCAGGGTTTCCAGAGTCCCAGGTTACCGTGATGCTGGTAGCAGTGGTTTCTGTCACTACTGGAGTTCCTGGTGCTTTAGGAAGAGCTGAGACAGAATAAAGTGGAGATAGTTATTATAAGTGGCAGGGAATAAAAAAAAAATAGTTAATAACACTCAAAAGTATCCACAATCTACATTTGCCAGATTTGACAGAAAATATGTAGATTGTTAAACAGTGGCAAGCAAAAGAAAAATTTTATTTTTTTCTTAATAATGACTATGGAGAAAAAACAAAACAGAACAACAACAATTCTGATTATGATACAGGTCAGGGATCGCCTTGATAATTTCTAATATTTTTTGTATTGCAAAGTAGGGGAGAGGTAATTGCAGTGTTGCAACTTCTGCCTCTAAGGGTTGTGACACACAGGGAGATTAGTCGCCACGCAAAAAATCTCACTTGTCGCGGGCGACTAATCTCCCCAAAATGCCATCCCACCGGCTAGAATGTAAATCGCGGCAACAGTTTCCTTGAGAGGAAACTTCAGCGACTTCGGCAAATCGTCGTGCCGCATATGCCATCCCACCGGCCATTTACATTCTAGCCGGTGGGATGGCATTTTGGGGAGATTAGTCGCCCGCGACAAGGGAGATTTTTTGCGTGGTGACTAATCTCCCTGTGTGTCACAACCCTTAGAGGCTTTTGTTAAAGATTACTCGCCGCGACAAGGGAGATTTATTACCCGGCGACTAATCTCCCTGTGTGTCACAGCCCTTAAAAGAGAAGGAAAGGCTAAGTCACTTGGGGGTGCCAAAATGTTAGGCACCCCCAAGTGACTTAGATCGCTTACCTTCTACCCCGGGCTGGTGCCCCTGTATGGAGAAAACAGCACCAGCCCGGGGTAGCAGCGATCGCTTCCTCCTTCCTCTCTCGCTGCGCGCGAGTGAAAATCCGAACTTTAACAGAGAAGTCGGCTTTATCACTCTACTGCGCATGCTCAGGACTCGGGAGTCTAGGGAAGAAGAAAGGCGGAAGGAGGAAGCGAATCGCCCCAGGTGCCCCGGGCTGGTGCAGTTTTCTCCTAATAGGGGCACCAGCCCGGGGTACGAGGTAAGCGATTCAAGTCACTTGGGGGTGCTTAACATTTTAGCACCCCCAAGTGACTTAGCCTTTCCTTCCCCTTTAAGTGTCAATTCTCTCACATCCACGATAGAGGTAAGCACTTTGGAACTGTTGTTCCAATGGCACCATTATCCAATGGATATTGGCACCCCTTATCAATTTAAACTTAAAACACTAGCAAGCACATATGCCAGTACAATACTATACTTTTTTAGGACAAATATCACATAATAAGAGCTGGCACAATCACTTGCAAGTGACTTCTGTTAAAGTGGTGCTGTGTTTTTAGGTTTGAAGCATCTATAAACCCCTATGTATTATTACTATGACTTTCATTATCCTAATGTTTACTGTATTCTCTAAATAGGGAACCCATAACCCATGTGTAGGACTCAAAAATAGAACCCTGTGCTGTTTATCTTCGTGATCTTTCAGAATACCAAATTTGGATCCCTTGGCGAAAAAGAAAAACTGCTCTAAAACATTTGTTAAATCAAAAAAATACTTGCAGGTTTGACCAAGTAAAGAAACGTAACTTTTGCATCAGTGAAAAAATTAATATAAGAGGCCATTCCAATCTAATTTTTATCACCCCACAATTCCAGACAGAAGTACATCAGCAACTGCAAGAAAGATAGCAAGCATATTAAAAGCTTATCTAAATTACTTCCTATCACCAAGGGAATACCAGACTTTCACTTTGAAATAGAGACACTGCAAGGCTCTGTAAAAAACATTTTTACGGTTAAACACACATAGCCAGTCATGACCCTGTACAGAGAACAAACAGGTAGACTAACAGGGCCAGCGGGGAGAGCTAAAAGGTGAATCAAAGCCTGACAATTTACAGATTAACTCATATGTGACTCCAATGATGAAACAATGCCATGGAGAGCAGATATAGCAATGAGGGAGAAATGGACTTTGTAAGAAAAATCCAACTCATCGCTAAAGTTAAACCATGACAACTTCTATGGGCTATTTCTCTTTAAAAAAAGGTAATAACTTTAAGCAATACCCCACAACAGTTTGATTGAGCCAGAGACTGTTGAAACTCTTACATGACATAACTGATTTATGTATGACAAGCCCCTAACCACAACCAAATACACTCCCCACAGACTGTTATCACTACTTTTGGCACAGAACACAATCCCTTTGAAAGACAAAGTTCCTCTACAGAAAGTCATATGTACCACCAGGTAAGCCAAATATGACACCCCCATCAGTAATGCAAGCTGCATATCCCTTTGTAAGTGGAGTGGGAGTCACTATTTACATGGCATGGAACACCAATGTAAGAGCTCTGGCACACGGGGGAGATAAGTCGCCCGCGACAAAACTCCCTGTTCGCGGGCGACTAATCTCCCCGAGTTGCCTACCCCTGCCATCCCACCGGTGAACATGTAAGTCGCCGGCGGGATGGCAGACGCGGCGACGCGAGTCTTTTTTGGCGATTTCCTGAAATCGCCCCGCCGCGTGTGCCATCCCGTCGGCGACTTACATGTTCGCCGACGGGATGGCGGGTCATGGCAACTCGGGGAGATTAGTCGCCCGCGAACAGGGAGTTTTGTCGCGGGCGACTAATCTCCCCCGTGTGCCAGAGCCCTAAGATGCCCTCAGAACTGCAACCTGCTAATGTGAGGCATTGCTACTTAATACTACAGGATTTGCGACTGAAGTGATACTTCTAAAGAGCCTCGGTTAATATTATATTTAAAGCTATGCATAAATAGTTAAATTGTTGTATATTATGTTTAGTTAATGCTAACTAAATGGGACAAATTCATGTCTATAAACATGCTAAGGAAGCACAAGACTTGCAATGCACACTATATGCACACTGCCACATCTCCATCACATACTATAAACTTTACATACTATCTGCTTCATTTAGTAATAGCAGGAGACAAGTACTCTTCAAAAAAACTATTTTCACCTATACTCCCACATCTCTGAACTTCTTATTCTTTATGTTTATTTAAAATTACACACAAATATTCATATCATAAGATGTACAACATGCTACTGCAAGACAATGTCTGGATCATATTAGCAGCGCTGTATACATCAGCCCAAGCTCATCACCCGCTTTAAATGTACACTCTAGTAATTTTTGTTATTTAACCAAAACCATTGCTTCTTTTAATTTAGCACTTCAGTGTAATCTACAGTTTTATAATCAGCTTACAAATACCATTTGTTCCATCATATCTGAACCACAGTATGTTAAAAAATGTGTATGGAGATAAACAGGATGTAATGTGATGCAACTTGTCAACTACAGAAATTTATGTATGCAAACTGCTAAATTCCGATTGTAAAATCCCTACTGTGTGTGCAAATAAAATAAATAAATAAATGTTTAGATATTCACTACACGTTATCTTTGGAAGTGTTAACTTTGAGTTAAAGGGAAAATGACAAGCATATTTGATGAAAGCTACACAAATTGTTGGTCTTTCAATTGACAGCATCAAGGGGCAGTTGTAAGCACTGCTTACGATTTCCTTCTTACAGGCAGCACCATATGGTCAGATAAGCAGCAACTGCTGAAGTAGTTAAGATCTAATTTTCCTCCAGTGCAATGCAGAAAACAAATAGATAAAACACACTAAATTTACTTAAACTGCCATGACAGAAAAAAAATAAATAAAAGTAATATTAACTACAGGTGATAAAAGTTTTGGGGGTTAAAGATGCATTAAATAGTCAGAACAAAGAATTTTTTTTTACAACATTTTGTTTATGACTTGCATAGTTTTACTTACATTTTACTGTGATCTGAGCTACGGATTCAATGACACCAAGGCTTGACATTGCAACACAAGTATAATTGGCAGATTCCTTTACATTAGTGAGTTCCAAAACATTTCGCCCCACTGGCATATCATCTTCTGGTGTTAAGTCTTCAGCACCCACCATCCATTTCACGTATGGCATGGGCGAACCCACCGCAACACATGTAATGTTAACATTTCCACCTGGCATAATCTCATGGCTTACAGGAAGAATGGAAAACCGTGGAGCTACACGACGAACTGCATAAATGCACAAGGATAATGAAAAAAAGAAAAAGGAATAAAAGAAAAAAACTTGAATATGTAAAATACAAATTCAACATATAAAATTCAAATATTACAAAATAAATTAAGAGACTTAAAAATACTTCACAAACAATAAAATATAATATATAGAGACATGAAGCAAAAATTCATAGCAAAAGGGTTCCATAGATAAGGAATACACCCATCACAGCACAGATATTACACAAAAATTTATTAGTAATTTCTCATCTTTAACACATTTGAGGTTAGATGGAAGAAATTACATGGAGCTTTATATCACAGTGCTTAATCTATGGTTCCCACATTATTTCTGAGGTATTTCTTGAACTGTCCATCCTCATAGTGAATGCTGGGATGTGTTAAGCTGTGTAGTAACATCCTGGATCTGTAAAGAAGAAATCTAATGCTTATTAACACATAGGGATAGTGCTACTCTGATGTATGCGTCTAGTTACAGTGATACTGATAAATTACCTATAGATTTCCAGGTTTATATTAAGTGCAACACACATGAAAAGGAAAAGATGAGAAATCCTAATGAAATTTTTGTGGTTTTTGGGTGTAAAAACCCTAATAAAGCCTCTTATAATCTGACACGGTTTCATCGATAGATGCAGCTCTCAGAATCACAAACATCATGCAAAATAGGAATAAAAACTAAAAGGAAAAAAAGGAAAAACTGATAAATAATAAGAGGAAAGACAAAAAGGGGGTAAGACAGAAAAATGCAGAGGAATATAACATAAGGGCAACTAGCAAAAGCCCAAATTAATACTAAATATAGAAAAAAGTATTTGGGGTCGGAAAACCACCGTAATGCTTTATATTATAGCTGATGTGACTAAATGTGATAAACACATCATCACATCTAAACCCTCATGGAATATTCAACGAATTGTTCATAGTAAAACAAGGAGATGGACTTTTAAACGCTGAAAAAAGAACAGTGACATGTTCTGTGCATCCCCATTGCTGATAGGTGGATGCAGCTTTCAGACCTCACAAGTTAGAACATGGATCAAGGGGTTGAGGCAGCCCCAGTATTAGTGACTCTGTTCTCTGAAACTTTCCAATAGAAATACAGGACAAGCAGAAAAAGGCTCTGCCACAATTAAATGAACCCGTATAACTATTTTCTAGTTTGTTACATCATAAAGATGTTCAAAAGTAAATTAAATTAAAATCTGACCTGAAGGAACATGCTATTTAATTTAACAGTGTATAAGGTATATGTTGCACAACAATAAGCTGCCTACTTCATATTAAGCAAACATTTTTATATCTGTATTCTTCCTGTGATTAAAGTGCAAACTAATCTATTCTGACAGATGGAAGCTAACAGTTCTAAGATTCCAGTAAGAACATTCCACAAGAATTAAACATGAAAACATTTTTTTCTTATTGATTGTTTATCATTCCATTCCAATATTAACCCCACTCCATGAAACCATGACACAGAATATTTAAAAAGGTTTCCAAAGAACAGAGTCACAGAGCCCTGCCAAAACCTCAGGCACACCTAACGCACAATGAAAGGAAGTAGGAAAAAAGGATCATGCTGACAGAACAAAGAAGAAAAGTGCAAGTATTCTGATGGGGGCCGACATGTAACTGGTTTAGAGAGCAAAAATGGGAGAAAAGCTGACTGGAAAGATAGAGTCAGCAAACACTTTTATAGACTAACAGCAGCATGTGACATATACACTGTGTAGTCATGGGAATAGAACCGTAATCTCAACAGGTGTTTGGACATGAATTAAAAAAAATATAATTAGATGTAAATTCCTATATAATATATTGAAGTCTGAATGACAGGATTAATAAACTAGTTTTGAGAATTACTGTACTGTATACTGTATACACTTGAAATTTAGCATGGGACATTCACAGAGCACAGTTATAAAGGGACAATTTAGGAGAATGTCGGTCTGCAACTACCACCACAGGCAATGACAACTATGGCTACAATTTTAACTCAAACCAATGCGAAAAAGAAAACAAACAGCATACTCCATTCTGAACACACATGCAGCTGCAAATGTGATCACAGAACAAACAACAAAAATGTTATCAAATGTGAAGACATTATTTTAGGCTGATGCCACACGAGGCGTAGGGCTGATATTTTCGGCAAGCGGAAAAACGCTTGGCGAAAATTCAGCCCTACGCCTGCTACTTGTGCCTGCACGCGAATGAATGGAATACGCTCGGGTGCAGCACATGTAGCCGATATACGCATGAAAACGCGAGAGAATGCGTATATCGGCTACATGTGCCTGCACCCGAGCGTATTCCATTCATTCAGGTGCAGGCACAAGTAGCAGACGTAGGGCTGAATTTTCGCCAAGCGTTTCTCCGCTTGCCGAAAATATCAGCCCTACGCCTCGTGTGGCATCAGCCTTAAGGTTCTGCGGCGTTAACTCTGCCAATAAATACCTTAGTAAATGTAATTTTTGCATCAGCAAAGATTTTATGAATATCGCTATATTTGTTAAAATCAAACAAATTAATTATGTAACAAAACAACAAATCTAGTAACCATAAGCTTTTAAAGAGGAGTTAATTATGCATAAGAAACTATAGGGCATATTCCCATATATTTCTAGCGGCATCTCATATTTACTTAAAAAACGTAATTATGCCATTCCTAAGTGTAAATTGACCAGTAAATTTTAACCATACAAATGTAAAAGTCTCTGGCAAATGTATGCCATAAAGCAATGACACATGGGATAATAGCACGGAGGATATGACATAAATAATGAGATATAATCATGGCTGCTGCCTTTTTATGATGGTAGTTCACCTGCTTAGACCTGGCAACATTACTTTTGACAAATATTTGTGAATGTATTCATGTTAAAGAGCTGTATTATCAAAGATTTGCAATGGAGCTCTTTCGCCAGGTAAAAAATTAAAATGTGAATGCAAAATAATACACCAAAATATGCCAATGTTGCGGGGCAAACTTTCATTTTTGTAGAAAATACAAAATTAAATTTTCCCCATAAGGAAATAAATTACTTTTGTAAATATGCTCCCATGCAACTATTTTGCTGAACAAATTTAAAGGTATATACTAGGCAGGCAAAAGCACATACAAAGCATAAGGGTTATTTTGTGTTTGAGTAAGTATCATGAAGGATATTTTTCACTGCATCATTTCATCCCAGAAATGAAACAAATTGGCAGCAAAGTTACAAAATATATTAACTGACAAGTATGCATGTAGGGTTTTGGAAGGTGAGTGCTCTGTGAGTGTTCATCTTTCTTTCCATGATTTAAAAAAAAAAAAAAAAAAAGTTATTGGGAAACAACCACTGACTTTTCAAGCCCCGATTCAGAGATGATAAAAAAAAAAGTAGAACTTTAAAAAAAGAACTAACAACAATAATAAAAATGAAAAAAGGGAAGAAAAATAAAGAAAAAAAAATTGTTAACAAAAACAGTTAGATGTTAGCATTGGAAGCATAAAAGAGTAAAATGATGTCAATGCACTCCAACAATCAGCAAGCGGAGGCTCCAAACAGGGTGGGATACAGCAGATATTATCAAACCATTTTGGCGAGACAGGAGTTATTCCGTCTTACTCCAAAATGAAGAAGGGAGGGAAAGAAGGAGGGGAGCCAAAAATGTGCAGCCTCTACATTACTAGTGCAGATTAGATTACACCTGTCCTCCCCTTCACAGAGAGGTTCCCTACACTAACACTGGCAACATCCCAAACATTTAATTAATTTATAACATATTAACATAATTTCACTCCTTTTCACTTCAATTTAGTTCAATGATTCATACATTTTTTCTGTTTCACGTAAAGTTTTAAAATACTGGTGGAACATGAAATTTACGATAATCATAAACAGAGTTAAAAGGTGTAATCTAATATTTGCTCTAAAAAAAACAAAAAAACACACAATACAAAAAAGGTGTAAGAAACAGGTAAGTCAAGTAACGTTTAGCACAGTGTTCCTGCCCTATGCCATTACTTACTTATACCTAGAAAGGATTTGTATTTACTGCTATTAGGGGAGCCTAACCTAAGTAACTTTTTTTCTGGAATAAAAAAAAAATGAAAAACCATGGGTAGAAACAGAAATATGAATAAATATGAATAGCATTTTAACAGCTATCTCAATCACAACTTCTAAGAGGAGTATATGTGGGAGTAAATGTATTTTAACCTTGTGTGCAAGGTATAATTTGTTGAGCATTAAAACTACAACAAAACTTCAAATTTGTTGGTGCAGTTTATGATTACTCTGTGCATATTAAGTTCAGGAGGCATCACTAATGTTCAACCATTACGAAAATGTCTTGAAAATGAGACTGACTTGCAAATAAAATCCATGCACTTAATATAATTATGAAAAAGTTTGGTTCTTCTATTTAAAAAAATAAATAAATAAAAGGGGCGTTATCGAAGCTGTAAAAGTTTATTGTTTTGGTCTGAAAAAGACATACTAGGTTTAGCTAATTACAGTACTTTCATAAAAAAAATGAAAAGGGCTTGTGCCAATTAACATACTTTTTACACATCAGTACTTAATGGTGCATGCAATATACCAGAAGATGAATTAATAAAATCACTAAATATTATAGTATCCATTAACATTTTAATACCCCAGGCTCCATATAATTAGTGATTTACAAGATAACCACTGATAAGGCCCATTTTTCTGTAAAACTTTTTACTCATAACTAGATTATATTTTCTGCTATTTAAAAGTTCACCACTGTTTTCAAGTGTACATACAATATTTGTTACTGATGACAGTGACCCTTTCATGAAATGGAATAGGAAGTCTACACTAATTGCTAGTGTAAGGAATATTAAAACAGACAGTATATTTATTTTCATCACAGGGCAGGAACAGAGGCTTTTTGCAAATGTGCTGATTATCACAAGACAGCAAAACAAAACTATTTCAATAGAAAGAACACATATTAGCAGCTAAATACAATAAGGAATAAAAATAGCAAAGAAAAAAAAGGCATGCAAAGGTAGTTACATTCTTCTTTCATGCATCAGGCTCTGTGCCCAAGCACCCAATAACCATGACGACAAATGTGCAAAAACCCAGCAACATTACCAAAGGATGCATAGAGAGGTCTCACAATGCAATATCATCTCAGTCCCCAAAGCCCATAGACAGAAGTACTGTCCTTCACTGAAAGATTTCTTTGCTTTTTTTTCGTTAGTTTTAAGAATGTAAAAATGTGGGTAAGAACGTAAAAGAAAAAAACACACCAACCTTCTCGTAGCTCTGAGGGATGTTAAGGGGTTTGATGCAGAACACAATGACATGAGGAGAAGAGAAAAAATAGGGGAGACACAGAGAGAGTAAAAAAAGACCTTCTCCAGGCTTTCAGCTGCAAAGTGACTAATCCATTTCTTTAATTGTCTAAATAATAACACATCTTTTTTCTGGAAAAATACCTTTTGATCTGGTACGTCTTCCCACCCAGTTCCTAATATCGTGTTAACCAAGTGCAAACTCGGTCACAGCACTTCTGTACAGTAACAGTAAAGTGTTGAAAAATATAATACAGGTATATGACCCATTATCCAGAATGCTCGGGACCAAGGGTATTCCGGATAAGGGGGTCTTTCTGTAATTTGGATCTTGATACCTTAAGTCTACTAAAAAAAAAAATGAATAAAACGTTAATTAAACCCAATAGGATTATTTTGCATCCAGTAAGGAATAAATATATCTTAGTTGGGATCAAATACTGTTTTATTTTTACAGAGAAAAAGGAAATCAATTTTAAAAATCTGAATTATTTGATTAAAATAGAGTCTATGGGAGACAGCCTTTCTGTAATTAGGAGCTTTCTGGATATCAGGTTTCCGAATAAGGGATCCCATACCTGTACATACTTATACCAAGTTCCATTCTTTAGCACATACTGTCCCATTATTTTGTTGCTTACCAAATTATCCTCTATTAATCTTTTTACTTCCGTTTATAACAACTAACATTTATTTGTTAAAAAAACACAAGGACTGTGTAAAACAAATGGGTGTGCATTATAAAAATACAATCGTTTCACTCCCCATAAAACATAGCAGCTGAATGTTTTGTCCCATATATGACAATCAAATTTATGTAGGTATTGTGTACAAAATCCTTTTTCTGTATTATTAAACCTAAAACAGAATAGGGAAACTGGCGGCTACAAACATTAACAATAAATAACTAATTATGCACTCCTAAGAACAAGTAAGCCATTTTCAAGAAGTAGAAAATCACCTAATGAATCTCTGCAAAACAGTTTTTACTGGCTATCAAAAGGTTAAAGATTTGCTAACACATTCATGAATGCAAATATTAATAAGAGGGTAAAGTGCATTCAATAAATTTTCCCAAAATAATTGTCCTTATAAAGAAGAAAATAATAAAAGGAATCCAGTGATCTGGATTTTGTCACTGGGTCATGCTTTTTATGACTGACTGCCTATTGGTTAATAATAATTTTTACCTTTAGTGACACTACTATTGGACTTTAATTAATCAGATTTGAATTATTTATGGTACAAACAGTTAGTAATTAATTTCTATACCTAAACTGGCTGGAAGGCATATTATTTTGTGCAGGAAACTATTGTTACAGAGGAAGATCGAGTCTTTTGATGAGTATTCAGCATACCAGTTAAATATAACCAAGGATATCCTTGTGCAAGGCATTTGGTCTCTATTTTAAAACTTAAAAGCCAACAAACATGTGTAAATGTCGCTTTAGATATAAAAAGAATCATGGTTAGTATCAGACTCAAGCTGCAGCAGGTGCCTTGTAACAGTTCATATCACTCAGCATGCACAGCTGAGTCACTTCCTACCTCTCACGTAAAGATTAGCAGGTGAAGAATAGCGAACTCCAGCACTGTTGGTAGCCACACATTCGTACTTCCCCTGATCTGTCTCCTCACTGTTCTCAATCTGTAATGCACCTAAAGTTAAAAAAAAAAAATGACAGCATGGAAATTAAAACTACATTTAAAATTTTAGATAATTTTTCCTGGTTGCAAAATATACAAGTTCCAATCTGGAATTCATCTGACATTTCCAACCGAAGAATATTTTGTATTCATAGTAAAGATGAAAACCTAATGACAAAAAATGTAACCGTAGTTGACAAAAAAAACAGCAATATGAACAATTAGGTATATCATATCAAATTAAATGCACCTTACAGCAAGAAAATTTGATCAATACATATATTTTTACTTACACACACACAAATTATTTTGCTGCTCATTTAAAAATGTTTGAAACAAGCTAGTTAAATGAAAATATATTTTTCACTGTATTCTAATATCAGGTACGCAAACAACTAAATCAACAGAGTAAATATTGGATGTACAAATGACAAATCTATTAAAACTGCACAAAATATTAAATACGGTGTACACGTGAGACTGGCTATTTAAAGACTACCTGTATCATTCAAAACAAACAATTTTTAATGACAGGATATCCTTAACTTTTCAAAATGTTAGCTATTCTGATGATATACATCTAAGGGTGATGACAAAAGTGGCAATGCAGAACTTTTTGTCACCCAAGGCAATTAATAACTCCATGCTAAGAATTGCTGACCATTTGATTTGAATGGCATTAACCTGGAATTAATGTGAAGTAATTACTATTTATGAATAATAATGTGGTGTTCAGAAGGCTTTGACGTTCACCCACTGGTGCTACTGATCATCCAGTCAAAAAAATTCCCAGATATGCTACGTGTGCCCCTTTGTGCCAGTTCTAGACCTTCCTTTTCCCTGCCCCTGCATAGCAAAGTATCGATCACTCGAAAAAGCGCAAAATGAAATTAATAAATAAAACAAACCAACCAACATAAGATAGAACACATACTGGCAAGGAGAAAAATAGGAAGCTAAAGGAGAGAAGACTTGGTGAGTGACAGGTCAACTTGTGCCTTACCTCGTATTGGAGTATTTTCTGTAATGAAAGCAAAGAAGAGAAGTGACAGTGGTGAGGAATCACACATAGTCTTTCAGGCAGGCAGCCAGCCAAAAAAGGACCAGTATCCAAGAGGTTTAAAATTCTTAACTGGGGTTATACACTTAAGTTCAGTACCATTTAAGAAATGCTATATATGTGAATTTTACGTAGTATAAATACAAAGTCAAAAAACCTAAGAAATTTGCAAGCAGGTAATTCATTGCTACCAGCACAATCAAAAAGTAATGCTTTATTTCCTGGTAATAAATATATATTTTAGGGCAAGTGTACCTCAAAATTTTATAGGTACTATAAAAAATGTATCATTTTATGTTGAGAAGTAAATGCTGAATTACCCGTATCCACAATAATCTTTGTATGCAAGGATCATAATGGTCTATGTGCAAATAAATGAATAAAAAAAGTGCATGGTTTAAAGACACTGGCAGTAATATTGCCTATTCATTTTAAAGGCACAGTATACCCTCTAGTTTAGCATGAGTTCAATAAATAGTGCTTGTGTTGCACATATTAAATAATTATTTATATTATGAAAATTATGTAACCATGAAAATTCTATGATGTGTTATTTCTTGAGCTAAATGGGGCAAAAGGGGAAATTAAACCTACTTTATGTTTGGTCCTTGTCAGGCAGAATATTAAATTACCATTGTACAGATAAACCCCATGAATAATGGATCCTTCTAACAAAACAGTCACAATGAAAGATGAAGAGATGGGACTGTATGCTAGTAATTTAATTATCAACCTCTGAAGGACCAAATATAATAAACCAAAGTAACAGAAACCATATATTTTTTTTTGTGACGAACAAACAACAGGTATGTTCACCTGATCTATTTGTTTAACCCTTGTTGAACAAGGTGGTATACTATTACACCTAAACTATTCACTATTTAAACTGCTATATGGCAAATAGGGTCATTGAACAAAGTCATTGGGCAGTAGTATCACCTAAAAGAAAATAAAAAGAGGCAGAATACAAACTATATAGACTAGAAATTAATTTAAGAGAATAGTTTTATTGTATCAAGACATTATACTGTATGCAGGAAAGGAGTAGTTACCAGGTGCTATGGCTATTACAAATAATAGCTGTGTGTGCTCCTGACAAGTCATACTTGTCCCTTTTGTCCATATTATTATTATTATTTTTTAAATATTTTCTACAATGTACGTAGATTGTACATAGATGGGCAATGGGTTCATGAGCAGACCCATTGTATACCATGAATTTTATGAAAATAAAGTGAGGTATATATTTGGATATCTATTTAAAAAAATAGATTTGAAAGGAGTTTAATCCAACGTAGGTATAGGTGCCTCAGATGACTGTTCTTTGAAAGCAGGTGAAATCTATTCTAAATTATAGTAAGCAGTCAGTAAACTGTGGGTATATGTTAATTTCAGTATTCTATATCACAGCTATTTAGGCTCTTAAAGTTAAGAGGCAGCTTTTTGCCGCCCTGGTAACTGGCAACTCAGTGCTGCCTGAGGCAAGGTTCTTACCTTGCTTCATGACACGAGCAGCCCTGCTCCTGCTAACAATACAGTCACAATAGAGAAGGCGTTGTATACTGGTAATATATTATTAACCTTTCCTTTTAATGAAGACCTAATTATACTATTCTATAGTATGGTTTAACATACCTCTCTACATTTGAAAAGTGTAAAAAGGGACAAAAAGATTTTTGACCCTGCCCATTTTTGCAACCGCACCCCCTAAATACCACTCCCATTTTACTAAATTTGGCAGGTTATTTAATGCCTGAACACATTTCTGGGGGATTTTGGGGTCTTGTTTTATGTGGTATTACAGTTATTTTGACCTTTAAGCTGCAAGTCTCAGTTCCCCCAATGGACCTATTTAGCTTATTAGTGACAATTGTATCTAAGTGCAGGTGTAGCTGTTACGTTTTCTGTGCTCTCTGCCACAACCATACTTATTAAGTTAAACTCAGCATTCAGTGCAGGAGATCAAAGAGAAACGAGGGGCTTTTCAGTAAGAATCCAGGACTGCGGGCTGAGCTGTTAAAATCGGAACTGTTGTGCGAAAATCAGGACAGTTGAAGGTATGGTGTTTAGTTGGGCATAGTGGGAAAGTGGGCATACTGTTCCTTTAATTTATATAATTCTATTGACTCTATTTGCAACATATCTATATTGGTGAATACTGACTAATTTCTGATGAGGAACGTAAAATTGTTACGCTTACTTAAATATTATGGTCCGTCTCAGTATGATGTGATACAATAAAATATATTCAGGCTTCTTAAAGGATAAGTATAATACTTAAAGCAATATAATAAGAGTCACTAGAGGACAGAAGCTATTTTTTGTCAGAACTTCACTTGGGCTTAAGTAAAAGAGGTATATATACAGTATCTAGACTTCGAGATAATTATGCAGTTTTTCTTTTTACACAAACATATGTGATTGCACATATGGAAAGCCTATCTATTTGTTTACCAGTTCCCCACCACCCTACCAGACTCTCACTGTAACAAACCCCCTCCCTTACCTTGTTCTAAAGTGAAGTGGCACATTCTGGTAATTGAAAACCCTCTGCTTTCCTGAAAATCAGTGCACAACCTACTATGTAAAGTTCAAACATTCTTCACTTTACAATAGAACAATGTGACAGGGAGGGGAGGGGGTTGCATTACACCAGTGATCCCCAACCAGTGGCTTATGAGAAACAAGTTGCTCACCAACCCCTTGGATGTTGCTCCCAGTGGCCTCAAAGCATGTGCTCATTTCTGAATTCCTGACATGGAGGCAAATTTTAGTTTCATAAAAACTATGTGTACTGCCATACAGAGCCTCCTGTAGGCTGTCAGCCCACATAGGGGCTTACCAAATAACCAATCACAGCCCATATTTGGCATCCCATGAACTTTTTTTTTTGTTAATGCTCACATTGCTCCCCAGCTCTTTTTGCAATTGAATATGGCTCACGAGTATAAATGTTAGGGATCCTTGCATTACAGTGTAAAAAACCTTTCAAAATAATGATAATTATCATGGTTTCCTGCAATCCATGGAATGAAGTATGTTTGTGTACAAAAAGTACAACTGCTAGAAGGTTAGATACTACTTAAGTACTTTTTTTTCTACATAAGCCCGACTGAACGAGTTTATGTAAAAGAGGAGGGAAATATTTTATCTATATTCCTATACACTGATATACATATTTTATATACAAGTCTGAAAATTAATAAAAATGTGTTATGTAGCGAGACCTTCTTTAAGAACTTGTTTGGAGATTATTAAGAAACGTCATGCTAAAGAATGTGGAACTTTGGACTTTTTGCTTATATTTTCTGTTTGCCTTGCTCCCAGCCAACTGTTTAGTGTGCACCTTAGGGTTATGAATGCATGCACACACACGCACACAAATGGGTGCTTAATTAAATAATGTAATACGTGTGAGAAGGATTAACACACTAACTTTTAAATATAGTGCTAGTTTATTTTAAGTTGGTGTACTGATCCTTCTCAAGTCTGTATTATATAAAATATTACATATACACAGAAAGAATTTGGCACTTAGTCGGGAAAAAAAAGACAAATTTTTAACTAGTGAATAAGAACCAATATATCACCGCCCCTTGTAAACCTTTGTCAAGGTCACAAGTATGTGTGCAAATCATTCACAAATTACTGTAAATTATTTAATTCAACTGAAAAATAAGTCTGAAGTGGACAAAATCAGGTTAGCTCAATCCTTTTACTTTTAAGATTGTAAAACTTTGCTACTCCATTCAGAACTTAACATATCCTTTTAGATAACTTTTTCATGAATAGGCTTTCTAGATCTGTTTATGTAGAGTTTCTATCGCTCGTATGCAAACTGCTTCACTTGTTTCAGATTTAAAGGATGCCTTCTCTCAACAGCAGTTTTTATATAACTTAACAAGTGTTAGATGGAAATTAGATCTGGATTCATTTTCATTATTGCCCCACTTCAGAACACTCCAGCATTCATTTTGGCCTTAACCATTCCTGGGTAATTTCAAAAATGTGCTTTTGATGCTACTTGTAAACCAAAGATCTGTGGCAAAGACCCAGTGGCCTTAGTAATCTCCTGATTTCATTATGCCATGCACAGACTCAAAGTACCCAGTTCTGGGGGCAGCAAAGTAACCCTAAAACATCAGTAAACTGTCTCCAAATTATTTTTTTTTCCTTTGAAGACTTTTTTCTTTTTTGTCTCATCATGATTGTTCAATTCTGTTGGTAAAACTTGTGTGGTAAACTTTATTCAACCTTCATTGTGTAAATCTTTGTTATGTTAATAAGCAGTAGGATCTTCCTTGGTTTCCTATTATACACAGCCCCCCTTTCATTCAGTTGGAGACAGATAGTTTAAGATAAAAAATGTTGTACCTAGTATCTAAAGGTTAGTTCAAATCTGTCTGGCATTTGATCAAGGTCCTTTTACAATATGAACAATTCGTTTCTGCAATCGCTGCTTAATTTTTCCTCTTGCATCCATTGTGGCTGGGGTGAATTCTATCTTTGCCCCTTTAGCAACTTTTTTTAGACAAAGTGTGACCCTTTGTGACCTCTAGGGAGTCATATAAGGATACTTCTCATTTTTTACGTAATATACAGCAACTTGAATTAGGAAAGTGTGAGGTTGTGTAAGCAGCCCTTGATGTGAATAGCCTGTATACTTCCATGAGGTGGTGCGGGATGTTCTGATTATAGCCCATTACAAACATGTTTCTTTTTGGAGTTGCTTTCTGTGGTACAACATATACATAACTATTTTTTGTTTCAGGGTACCATTTTTCTCCAACTACAGGGCACTGCAATGGAATCCAACGTCACACCCACCTATGCCAAAATATTCATGAATTATTTTGAAACTCAGTATGCATATATTCATGCGTTGTTTCAAGTGGTGGCAATATAGCGATGATTTGTTGGTAATATAAGGTGAGCGACGTTGGATCCTTGTTGGTATTTAAGGATTACTTGGAAACCTGTGTTCAATCCATTGGTTTTACATTTACATATAGTACCGAGTAAGTTACCTTTTTGGACACTACAGTTTACTGTAAAGGTGGAAGGTTATTAACTGATTTGTATGTGGAACTGACAGATCACAATAATTTATTGCGGTTTGCATATCCTGGGGCTAATGTTTCCTCTCTTCCTAGGTCCCAACTCCTCCAGGTCAAACGTATAGTATCAGATGAAGAAAGACTCTACAAGGTTAGATGAGATAAAATCCAAGTTTGCACAAAGGGGATATCCATCAGAGTTGTTAAAGAATAAGTAAACCTTTCTTTTTCCTATCAGTAAAATTAAACAGCCTCCAGAATTACCTACCTTTGTCCCAGCATTAAGAGCGACCTGGCTCCTCAGAAGTTGATCGTTCCCTTTGCTTCCTTGTGAAGAGTGAAGCCCCGCCCCCACTTCCTGTTAAGGTCTCTCATCACTTCGAATACTGTAGTCGAAGTGGAGAGCCTTCTGCGCATGCTTGGAGGCAGCAGGAGCCAGTCTGTACATTATCAGGGTTTTTTTGTTTATTTTTTTTTATCAGAAACCTGAACAGGAAGTGGGGCCGAGGCTTCACTCTGCACAAGGAAGCAAAGGAAACGATCAATTTCTAATTGAGGAGCCAAGTCACTCTCAATGCTGGGACAAAGGTAGGTAATTCTGGAGGTGAGAAGATTAGATTGTGGGACTATTATACAGGAAAAGACACATAGTTGTAATAAACTGACTAGCATACCGTTTCTACACACATACCATCCTGGTATGCGCAAGATTCTTCAGATTATATATAAACATTAGCCTCTTTAACAAAGGGCATATCCTGAGGTCCCTGAGATTAAAGTACTGCCTTTGCTATCTTATAGACATCCCCACTATTTATGCGATAGGCTGGTAAGAGCCGGTTTGGGTACTAAACGTAATTATTTACAGCTGTTACAGGTACCTTTCAGAAATGGCATGTACCCTTGTGGTAGATATAATCAGTGCTATAGTGTAATATGCACAGATTTTTTTTACCCATCCATATTCTGGACGCAAGTTTGCAATAAAAGGTCACTATACATGTGAATCGGAATGTGTGGTTTATTTAATCAAGTGTCATCGTGGACTTGCATATGAGGGGGAAATGATCCAACCTGTACGTGATAGGATTAGTCAACACAAATCCAGTATTAGGAAGGAGGTGGCGAAGATACCGGTTCCGGCGCATTTCTGTACAGCTCACCATACTGCGACTACGCTGAGCTTTTCTTGTAATAGAGTCTGTTTCCCCCCACCCCTACATACTTTGTGTGTTATATCTTCATTATCTTGTTACTTGACAAACAGGTGGGAGCCTCAAAAGGTTTTAACATATCTGCACAGTGCAGTAAAAATTTTCATTTTTTTTTTTTCGGTTATTTGAGTCTGTACCTTTTTGTTTTTCTATATATATCTCAAATTAACCTTACAATCTAGTTACAGTGAAATCATTAGTGAAGCTCTTAGATGTTTTAATAATGAATAAGGATGGAATTTTGATAACTGATATTTACAGAAAGGAAAGTGATCGTAATTCACTACTCTCTTTTTCTAGTTTCTATCCGGAACATGTTAAAAAAATTTTTACACAAATTAGGGGAATCATTTCTGATAATATGTTATGCACGGAGAGATGCTACAGATGTGGTTAGAGGCACAGGGCTATCCATCTAGTATATATAACAGAAAAAATAAGGATTCTTAGGTTTGCACAATGCTCAACGAGTGGATCCACAAGTGGCCTTTGTGACTAGTTTTAATGATGCTATCAAGAGCACTGCATGTTCTATTAAGAAACATTGGCCTTTAATATGACAGGCATATCCCTCAGATACCTGAATTTCAATTATCCCCTCTCATTTCCTATAAAAGGTAATTTACACTTAGGAACAAGTTGGTTAGAGCCGCGCCTAAAAAGGTCCATTTTACATTCTTAGGAATACCTAGACTAGATTTGTACTGCTAGGCTCTAATGTTGAAATAAATAGTATGTAAATAGTCATATAGGGGATATTATACTTGCAATTCAGATTTTTGTGTTAATCTTCTGCGATGCCCATGTGGCGTAATATATATTGGTGAGAGAGTACAGAAAATACGGGATTGTATATCACAACATTAATAAACACATTAATAAACAAATTAATAAACATTGTGACATATGCCTGCCTTTAAGAATGTATACTTATACATTTGTTGTTTTTTGTGCTGTACATATATTTTGATGGTAATTTGTAAACTGGGTTGAAATTCTATAGTGTAAACTGGTCAATAAACTATGGTACATAACTTTCTTAGTAACTTTATGTTTAAAAATGGGTCATGTGGTAATATCAGGTGATCTTATGATTGCTATAAAGTTGTGACAAACTATCTAGACCATGGTCCGCGGCCCCCCACCTCTCTGGCTGCTTTAATGGCTTACCTTTGTGTAGGCTTTAAATGGTACCAGTAATGAGATTAACTGCCCC